>NC_089746.1:21280260-21380260 GCF_040412425.1 Macrobrachium rosenbergii
GTCAAGACGTTAGTTTTTGTTGGGTAATAACGCACGCGTGTATTGCTGTGTATGAAACAAAAAGATGACTTTGCTACAATGCCGTTTTTACTACCTTTCCACGAAAGATTCCTTTCACCAATAAGAAGTTTTCCCATTAGGTCCTATCGAGAGAAATGAGAAGAAAACTAAGGAGGCATTTCTTGGATGAATAGCCTGGCAGTTACCGGAAAACGCTGGAAATGTCCAGCTCAGCCCTTCCGAGCAGGTACACTCCCTTGTACGAGGGAAGAAGGGTAAAAGCAGCTCTTTGTTTTCCGAGCGCAGGGTATACGCGCATGACTCAAGGACACATTTGGATCTGTTTGCGTGATCTGGCGCGGCATGGCTGCGATATAACTCACGAGCAATTAATGGAAGTTGTTCTGGGGCCATTTATTTGTAACCACTATGACTACTAGTTAATCCATTAGTCCTAAACTGTATTGATTGCTATTCAGTTTTTACACTACGCATTTGATACAGCACCAATTTCTGATTAATGTTTTCTGACAGCACGCACCAGGGCTGGTCCAAATATCCTAGACCAAGCACACTTTTGTGGTCTGTAAAACAAAAGCAACAAGAACAGTATATTACAAAAACATCAACAGTGTATAAGTGCGTGACTAATCTCGGTAATAATCTCTGTGGCCCCGAGATTACACGTCTCTTTGCAATCGAGATACACAGAAGTAGCCGGGGTTCAAAATTAGGCTTAAGAGAGGGAATGCAAGACTAATTCAATTGGTTTACTCTAGTATTTACAATCTCCACAAGGTATCTTTGGTGGTGTAACGCCATTTCAGCCACCGCTCCCCTTTTAACCTCAAGGGGATATTTCCTTCTCCCATCAAGCAGCCTTGTAACACTGCAAGGCCACCTGTTCCCACATTTACCCTGTGGGAGTTGCTGTTATTCCTTGGATTTGCATGGTTAGGTGACTGCTTGTTCCCCTCTTCTGTCAAGCTTTGGAATTTTCCTCCTACTTTTGCATTTTTCCTGACTTACAATCTTCCTCCTTTTAAGAGCCAGGTCTGTCGCTTCCTTAACGGTTAAGCCCCAACTTTCCTCCTTCCTTTTCCTCTTTATTGTTTCCTTCAGGCTTGGGCTACAAAAGGGCATTACTCTCCGGGGTAGGCATGCAGGACAGTGATTCATGGCACTGTTTTGCTCAAAGAAAAATATGAACAAAACGAGAAATAAATCCATGTTTGTGCCGTTTTCTGCAACGAGCAATACGACTACGTCCGATTTGCGTGACATACCTATTGATTGGATTCTCAGATTCAACCAAGCTCAGATTAGTATACATACACATAAATATAAATATATACATACATATGGTATAATACACACACACATATAAATATATATATATATATATATATATATATATATATATATATATATATATATATATATATATATATATATATATATATATATATATATATATGTATGTATGTTGTGAATGAAACTGTCTTTGGGCTACGCTAATCTCTCCCACTTTCTGTGTTTTGGTGGACATATCAAATTCATCCTCATAGTTTTTGAAGACGTTTGTCGCATGTTTTTTTTTTTTTTGGATTTTACGAGAACGTACATTCCAGTTTTCTGGAAAAAATATCGCAAACCAACCTTTTTCAAGTGACTGAAATCCTCGGTGGAGAAAGACTGATCTCTAATACTTTCATGACTTGCACCGTAAAACTCAACCTTTCCTGTATGCTAAACCAAATAGTGGTTTTAAAGACTACCTTCGTGAATAAAAATACTTCCATCAGCGACGTGCAATCTAATGGAAGGACCTATATAAAAATACCCTGATGATGATGATGATGATGAAGACTGTAAACCAAATCACACCAAAATTGCCAGCCTTATAAAGTGAAGACTGAAAGTCAAAAGTTCAAAAAGGTTTAAATTCAAGAGCGAAGATGATGTGAGAACAATTTACCAGAACCGGGTCTCCTGTGTTATATAATCATTCTTCGTAATTTCATTCCAAAGTCGTTCTAGATATCCTTACGCAGCCCTCCCAAGCCCTCATTCAACCATCCCCTATCCTATCCCAACCTTCATAAATGAGCTGAAATGAACTGAGCAGTCTAATGGCATATATCACACTTCAAAGAGCCCTTATCGCATTCTCTCTCCTCAAAAACCAACGAAGAGCAGGCGTGTTCTGATTGTCCCTCTTGCCATTTGGCTTTGCTCTTTCTTTTTTTGTGGACCGATATCGAGAGTTGTTCCAATTTGAGCAGAAGTCATATTCATCTTGAAAAGTTTCTCTTCTACGCTAAAAATACGACTTGAAGAACTCGAAGCTTAGCTGGAAGAGATTTATACGACAAGCCATGTCACTAAAGGAATAGCATGGTATCATGAGGTGTGAGGTTCAAGGGGGGGGGGGAGGGATGTGGCTACCCCAGGGCGACCACTTAACATCTGGCAGCCTTCGAAATCACTTCCTCCTGCAGACATTCATACCTAAGATTTGCATAGTTTTAACACGCGTAAATTAAACTGTTTCGTCTAACTCAGTATAGGAAACGTTAAACCTCAACCCTTGAATCTTCACATACACACTCACAGCACAACTATACCTGCCAAAAACACCAACGCACTGCATACCTAGTGGTGCAGTTCATGTAACAAGTACAACAAACACTATCTGTTATTTCAGAACAGACCGGAGGGAAGTTCTTTTTACAGATTACAACAGGAGAACAGTTGAAGCATATCCTGAACAACTCAATATGAAGTAGCCACAATGTAGTGGGGAAGCATTGCAGGAGCTCTAACAACAAGATTGCTTTAAAATCACTGTAAATGCTTGACCATTTAAACGTGGTTAAATTACTTATTACAGTTACGGTAAGAAAAGGATCACAACCCTACGAATAATTATTGTTGCACATCAAAAAATCCGTCAGTTAACAAATGAAAAACTATTCGCTAAGATCTCCAAGTAGTACAGCACAAACAGTGTATTTAAACAGAATTTTATAAAAATGATAACGAACATTGCCAAAGACTGAACGACAGAAATCGTTTGAACATTAAAAGCACTCTTAGTCGCTTAAACTGAAATACACGAGATGTTACACATTTATTAAGGAATTAAAAACACCTCGCATTATTACAAATACTTCTCATTTGAAAGCGCAAGAAACTATCTGTTATATATGAAAAAAAAAAACAAGTTGCTATGAGCTTCAAATGACTCGAGACCAAAGCAGTGCTTATAAGGTTACAACATCGCCTTTATGAGCGACTCATCTCCTGCATGCGGGCCAGATTTGACGTGGACAGCTGTCTGTTGAGATAAGACGCGTGAACATGAATTACGGAGTACAAGAAGGTACCCCCATTGTTCACGTAAATCTAAATGTAGAAAGTTTGTGACCTGCTTACGCCCTTTTACAGTTAACAGCAATACGTGTGGTAATTTGTATTTGGTACAAAACGGTTAGTGATTTCAACTTTACTAGGCATACATATTGTAAATATATTTTTTCTCTCGATCACTAGCAATCAATTGCTGTGCAGAAACTTGCAGTTTCACTTAGACATTAGTTATCACCTTGCAGCTGCTAACTGCTCTTACATGTTTTCGAATAATCAACAGCATTTAAAAGACTAGCTTGTTTTTTTGCGCTGACAGTAAAAATCCGCAGCCGACATTACTTATGCCAATTGTGATTGGCTGCTTGTACTGCTCAGCAACTACAATAGGGTACAAGCCCCGTAGGAAGGCAGTGCCGTCAGTGCACCTCATGTGGTGCACTGTAGGCATTGCTTAAGGTTCTTTGCAGTGTGCCTTCGGCCCCTAGCTGCAACCCCTTTCGTTCTTTTTACTGTACTTCCTTTCATGTTCTCTTTCTTCCATCTTACTTTCCACCCTCTCCTAACAATTGATTCATAGTGCAACTGCGAGGTTCACCTCCTGTTACACCTTTCTAACCTTTTACTGTCAATTTCCGTTTCAGCGTGAATGACCTCAGTGCTTGGCCTTTGGCCTAAATTCTATTCTCATTTCAAGTCAATAGGGTATAACGGTATCGGCTGCAAACATTTACCGTTAGCTCCAAAAAAGGAGATTTTCTCATTTAATGCTAAAAAAAATAGCAGGAATTCCTCATTATATCGTGAACTAACTTAGGTACTAGGAGCAGATAGTTGCTCACTTCTTGCTTAGGGAATTTCTATGGAAAAGCGGTGATTATAGGTTCTATTTTAACATTTTTGCAAACGTCACATGTCACAATAATACTACATGGATGAGAACAATAGAGATTAATTTCATATTCCATAAAGGACACTCGTAATGCTCTCAATGTTTTCCCTTTCTGGATGAGAGAAAAGCGGCTACTTTTTGTTATAATTTATAACGGCTCTGTTCTTATCATTGAGAAAAGTCCTGTGTTTGTTCGTTATGTACACACACACACACACAATATATATATATATATATATACACACACACACACACATATATATATATATATATATATATATATATATATATATATATATATATATATATATATATTTTTACGTTTTTCCGTGGTTTTAGTTTGAAATATGCTCTGTGAGACAGGTAGCAACAATTCAAGGTAATTTAGCCTTGTGATTCTGACTTCGTGGGTACGGGAAAACGTAAAAAAAAAGAGGAAAACAAAGGAGAATTTCATATGAGCATAGGGCTCTTGTTACTGAGGGAAATATTACGTAAAACACGTGGGCAAATTTAAAGGAGTGTATTTACATAAATGATATCAGTACGGGAAAGAGGAACTCAAGTAGATTACTATCCTGAAGGAGATTCCTACGGGATTGAATGAAACTGGGGGATTCCAGACACGGTCCGAGAAGCTTCCACGAAATAGGATCCCTCTGAAATGAGAGATATGCACATTATATGCCAGTCATGAAAATAGACAAAAGAATAATGAATTCGAGGCTGCACTGAGGGTGCCAAAGGAGTAATAAAGAATTAATACTGCCGATGCAAGAGGCGCACGGACATTAGACAAGGAAGATTTCTGGCTTTCTCTTTAAGAAAATATTACGAGACAAAAGCGTGACTGAAATGGGGCTCTTCCAGGGCACTTTACCTTAGCAGATTTTCCGAGGGCGCGTAGAAGGCGGTCCGTGGATGACTTGCGATTTCCGAGGACGAGTTTCTTCCACGTGGTGAGATGCAAGGGCTTCCGTAAAGGGGCAAGGCGATGGGGACTCCTCGAAACTCCAAGCAATGGCGTGTGGGCTCGAGGAATACGGTCGAAGGGCACGAGGAAAAGTATACTTTTGAAAGGGCCACGTGGTTAGGATGCAAGGGCATCGATGGGGCCAGGTGTTGGGGACGTCTTCACAAGTTCACTCCATATCTTCCAGCCCGCGTGTGTGTGTGGACCTCGTGGGCTTTTGCTTTTATCCCCTCCTTTGGGGCAGGGGGGTGCGCCCAACACAGATGCTTTGACTCATTGCACCTGCTGCCCGCAGGGGAGGTTTTGGCCTGTAGGAGAAACGCCCAAGCCAGATTACTTTTGCCTCGAAGGAAAGATCTTTATCAAAAATGGGAGCGCCTTTAATCTTTTAAACCCCTGTTTTTAAGTCGATAGACAGATGGTCTATCGATCGGCCGGCTGGCAGTAAATGAAACACGACAGAACAACCAACAACAACAAAGGAGGGGGGGAGGCAATTTGCTAGCGAATTCTTGCTAATCATAATACCTCCCCATACAAGATGATGTACATACCTCCTTCGGGTGTGTACATCGATATTCAAGAATGAGCGGCAAATGCTTTACGTTACTCTACATTCTGCCTTGCAATGAACTTTTACTCCTAAGGGTTTTATGAAGCTTGGTTACTTTTAATAACACATTGGGACAATTTTCGTTAACAGAACGCAAAGTGATTTAAACACTTGCAAAAGAATAATTACTTTAGATTTGGTTACCCACTGGTAACTTTATAATGTGACTCGAACAATTGTGAATTATAGGACCAAGTATATGAGGCTATGGCCAACAAATGAAAAGAAAGAATTAAAATACACGGTTACTTAATTTTAGATAAAATGCATGCGGTTAGTACAATCTGCCTTGAAGAGGCTGTGTAAATGAAAACAGCGTTTATTTTTGTAAATGACATCCCCTTTTACGCGATACTGTAATGGCTATACATATTCGCATTGATAATATATCTTCGTTTTAACGCATTTCAGCTTGCCGGGCCCCACACGGATTTTTTTGACAGTCGTATGCGGGCGAGAGTATTCGCGAGGTTTTAATTCGCTAACCTTAAACTACGCTAATTTTATGCGTCCACTGCCTACTCAATGTTATGACGGGGCGAGCAGACAAAAGATGTGGGGTAGGACAAACAGAGATCTTGGAAGGAATGGAAGGGGGAAAAGGGATAATAATAACAAAAGGATAATTACCAAGACGTTACGAATGAAAACTTGACCGCATATGAAAGGCGGGACACGTCTCTCAGAGCTTACGAAAGGGGCATTTAAATCACAAGGGCAAGAGTTTATGACTCGCGATTCATTAAAATAAAGATAACTAAATGACTAAAAGAAAGTAAATGATATTGGCAGAAGAGCTAAGGGAAAAAGAGTGAGGGTTTTATTGTGTTAGGCGGGAATTTATCGTCCTACGCCTATAAATTACGGCCCGGACTATCACTTCAGTCCCAGGGCGAGGAAAGTGCACCCGAAGGGCGCGACTCCTTCAGGAGGGGCTGACACGCACGCCCGGTGCCAAGGTATGGGCGCAAGGGCGTGCCACTTCTCACTCTGTTATTCTTAATGATTTATACATTGTGTGGGGAATGGTATCCCGTATTTAATTGCCTCTTGTGGGGATAATTTAAGGGAAGATTAAATAGAAGATGATAAGAGATAGAAGTTCCTGAGGAACGGAAGAAGATAGAGGAGGGCCTGACATCCCCTTCTGGATTAGGGGTGCCAAGACCTTCGAAAATGAAATGGTGGCACAGGTGCCATGGGAGCTCTAGAGCTCTTTGTAAATTACCTGGAATGTCCCACGCCCGTGGTAATTTCGCCTCGAGCCTTTCTTAATGGGACAGTCGTCCTCGGCCGGGAAGCGGAGGGCCCGCGACCGGAGGGCGGCACGGAGTACCACCTGGGCCTGCTGATGCGACAGCTGACGCAGGAGTGTTCCGTGCGGGTTCTACCATGATCCGTCGCGGCTCTTGTAGTTCATCGGCCAAGTGAGATATGGCAGAATCCTGACTTGCAATTGCGTCGGCGACGGGCTGAGGCAGAGAGGAGGCGGTCGGGGTGGCGTGAGCGACTCGCAGGTAACGCGTTGACCAGCTCAGGCACGGTTTGCGAGGCCGCACCTGCAGGTGAGCTTCGCGGTGGTCGGAGGAACCGTCTCTCTGACCCGACGCTGGTAGCGGTGCCAGGCCGGGGAAGAGAGGGGGTCCTGAGTTGGATCCCGTGAATGGAGATCGGCGTAGCGCTTTGGCGCTGGCACTAGGGCAGAGTCAGGCGCTATCAGAGGTTTCTTGGGTTCGTCGGTCAGGACGGACGAAGCTTGGCCCTGCTCGGGGCATGCAAGTGGCACCGGCAGGAATTTGGCATCTCCTGAAGGGAGATTTGATTGGGGCCCTGGCACTGGCACTGAGGCAGGGCCGGGCACTGAAATTGGATCGGGAACCGATCGAGGGGGCCACTGTACATCGTACTCAGGTGGCACTGGTGGGGACTGCACGTCCTTCTGGTACCCAGGGGGCGCCAGTCTTGGCTGAGGAGAAGCGGGGAGGATTACTCGCGTCCGCGGAATGATTCGGGAATGTGGACCCCTAGATTGTCGTGATTTCGGCAGGGACTGGAAGTCCTGTCCCAGGATGACGTCATAGCCTCCGGGAGATGGCTTGCTACTGCAAGATTGCACATTTTGGATTGGTGAGGTCGTGAGACTCTCAATTGGACCGTAGGGAGTATCATCTTAAATTGATTTATTCCCTCGATCGTGACGAGTTTTCGTCTATTGACGATAGCTCCGTAGGGGAACTCTGTCCCTTCGGATGAGGGGAGATTTGCGCGCCCGAGTCTTCGAAAGCAGTGACTCGGCGCGCTGGCTCGCTACCTCGTGGAGGGGCCACGTATACAGGCCCTTCGGCGGAGGGCCTAATGACTGGGGATCTGTGACGGCCAAGGCGACGGTGGGAGTATTTACTTTATTATTGCGTGGGCATTTTGCCCATGCGGGAGAATGGCCATAGACCTTGCACGCCGTGCAAAAGGTCTGGCTAAAGTCTTTCGCTGCCCCTGTGGAGGGCGCAGGCGAGTTATTTGTCGGTTTTCCGAGAGAGGAGCCGGTTTCTTGTTCCGGCACTGTTCGGAGGAATGCCCGTTTTCTTGCAATAATGGCAAGTTAGGGCTTGCCCGAGTTTCCAGCCTTAGGGAATTTGTTCCTCCGAGGAGGGCGGGGATTTATCTTCCGCCCCATGGATCCTTCTTGAGGGTGGTGGGTTTCCACATATCTGCTATTCGGCAACACTCGGTGAGTGTTGCTGGGGCTTTTTCCACTATATGAGTGGCGAGGGCAGGAGGGGCGTAGCGCAGGAAATGCTCGAATTTAAACCGCTCGAGTACCTCGGCGGTGTTAGTGGCTCCTTCGAATCGAGCCATTTTGTCAACGCCCGCTCGAATGATACGCCCAATCGGACCAAGTCTGGCCTGCTTCTCTGGGCTGCTCTCTCCAACGTCTCCTCCACCGCTCGAGGGGGTAATCTCGTACGCCTTCGTAACTGCTTGGCGACGGCTTCCCAGTTTCCCGATCGTCTGCGGGAAGGGCGTGGTAGGCAACGAGGGCCTTTCCGCCCAGGAATTTAGTGAGAACAAGGGAGAGTTCCGCGGGGGAGAGATCGCAGCACTCCAGGACTCGTTCGGCCCTTTCAAGCCATACTTCGGGTTCGGACTCTGTCCATTTTGGCATGAACGAGTGAGCTTGGCTGAGGGCACTCATTCCCGCGGCAGGGGGCGGGGGGGTGGCGTGCTGTCGTTCTAGCACCTGGAGCTCATGGGCGCGTTCTCTCTCTCTCTCCTCACGTTCTCTCTCCCTCTCTGCACGTTCTTTATCCTTCTCCTGCTCTTGAGCGATTCGTTCTCTCTCCTCTCGTTGTTCTTGGGCAATTCGTTCCCTCTCTCTCTCTGCACGTTCTTTATCCTTCTCCTGCTCTTGAGCGATTCGTTCCCTCTCTCTCTCCTCACGTTCTCTCTCCCTCTCTGCACGTTCTTTTTCCTTCTCCTGCTCTTGGGCAATTCTTGCCCTCTCTCTCTCCTCACGTTCTCTCTCCCTCTCTTCACGTTCTCTTGCTCTCTCGGCCTTGGCATCGTCCACTCGCTCTTGAACCCATGCTCTCAGATCTTGCCCCGATAGTCCCATGTCCTTCCCAGCGGACATGTAGAATTTGAAATCCTCGTTTTGTTGGGCTCTGGTATTAGCCATTTTGAAATAATGGTTATATGATATGTCTGAGAAGACTCAGGTTGTCTGAAAAGACTCAATTGCAGGAATCTGAAACACTCAATTGTTCAGACTGCAGGCGAATGGATCTGTCTGAATAACGACAGGTGATTAGTAAGTCTGAGGAGACTTGTTAAAATTTGATATGTCTTGGAAAGACGTGGTTGTTCTTGGCGAACGAAGTCTAATATGCGTCTCGGAAGACGTAGTTGGATTTTGTCACGCTCGGACTTGGCCGGCTGTAGCGTGAAGTTAAGGAGTTGTTCTAACGAACTAGAATGATCAGTCCCGTAAGGGCTTAGATGTGTGAATTACACTGTATAATGTCTCAAAAGGACTTAATCTTGGGTTCCCGCAGGAATGAGAAATTCTCGCCACGTGAGACGTAGAATTTTTGTATGAGTCTCTGAGGACTGGAATTTGGAGAAATTCTCGCCACGTGCGACGTAGAATTTTAGGAGTCTCTGAGGACTGGAGTTTGGAGGAATTCTCGCCACGTGCGACGTAGAATTTTAGGAGTCTCTGAGGACTGGAATTTGGAGAAATTCTCGCCACGTACGACGTAGAATTTTAGGAGTCTCTGAGGACTGGAATTTGGAGAAATTCTCGCCACATGCGACGTAGAATTTTAGGAGTCTCTAAGGACTGGAATTTGGAGAAATTCTCGCCACGTACGACGTAGAATTTTAGGAGTCCCTGAGGACTGGAATTTGGGAAAATTCGCCACGTGCTGACGTAGAATTTTAGGAGTCTCTAAGGACTTGGAATTTGTGGAATTTGGAGGAATTCTCGCCACGTGCGACGTAGAATTTTAGGAGTCACTTAGGACTTGGAATTACGATTCGTCCCTTAGGACTTAGAAATTACTAACGGGAAACCCAAAGAAAAATGTATGCTGGGAAATGAATGGGGAAAAAAAAATGCTACACACGCGGGCATGGGCGGGGTGGGGGTGCAGGTCGTTTGGCCAACACCGGAGGTATTTTTAGATTCTGGGTGAATGAACCCGTATGTTTATATACCGTCTGGGATTCCGGAGAATTTCCCAGTCGTCTGAGAGGATAACCGTACAACGGCCTAGTAATTTTTCCTATAAGCGGAGTTTAAATTTCGCTTTCCTAACACCTAACTCGAATTCTAACTACACTGAGAGAATTTTCAGCAATGCAAGCTGACTTCGTCGTGTCCCACGTGGGAATTTATTCGCGCCTAAATAACAGTTCGCTAATTCGAAATGTGAAGTAAAATTTATCACAGAGGAATTTATTTCGCACTATTCCTCGAAGCAAGGATATGGCAAAGATTTTAACACAGGAATTTTCGCACTATTCCTCGAAGCAAAAGATATGGCAAAGATTTTAACACAGAGGAATTTTGCACTATTCCTCGAAGCAAGGATGGTTAGCACTGGTTATTTCCTAACTACCTATCCTGAAAGGCATGCATTAACGAATCTAATACGGCGGTTCTTTTCTCTCAGTGATTACATGCGTCCCTATTTCTAATTCCTAGGAACAGTCACGATTGTAAGAAGGTTTTGCTAAGATTAACACATTACTTACGTGGAATTTTCTGGATCTGTGTGCTGGTTTTACACAAAAGGTTCGTAATTGTCTCGTACCCAGCTTAGCTTTGCTAATAGCTGATCTGGCACGTTGCAAATGCAATAAAGCAACACTAGGGGAACTGCAACTGCAAAACGAGATCTACGGCCAGGTCGCCATTTTTACGTTTTTCCGTGGTTTTAGTTTGAAATATGCTCTGTGAGACAGGTAGCAACAATTCAAGGTAATTTAGCCTTGTGATTCTGACTTCGTGGGTACGGGAAAACGTAAAAAAAGAGGAAAACAAAGGAGAATTTCATATGAGCATAGGGCTCTTGTTACTGAGGGAAATATTACGTAAAACACGTGGGCAAATTTAAAGGAGTGTATTTACATAAATGATATCAGTACGGGAAAGAGGAACTCAAGTAGATTACTATCCTGAAGGAGATTCCTATGGGATTGAATGAAACTGGGGATTCAGACACGGTCCGAGAAGCTTCCACGAAATAGGATCCTCTGAAATGAGAGACATGCACATTATATGCCAGTCATGAAAATAGACAAAAGAATAATGAATTCGAGGCTGCACTGAGGGTGCCAAAGGAGTAATAAAGAATTAATACTGCCGATGCAAGAGGCGCACGGACATTAGACAAGGAAGATTTCTGGCTTTCTCTTTAAGAAAATATTACGAGACAAAAGCGTGACTGAAATGGGGCTCTTCCAGGGCACTTTACCTTAGCAGATTTTCCGGGGCGCGTAGAAGGCGGTCCGTGGATGACTTGCGATTTCGAGGACGAGTTTCTTCCACGTGGTGAGATGCAAGGGCTTCCGTAAAGGGGCAAGGCGATGGGGACTCCTCGAAACTCCAAGCAATGGCGTGTGGGCTCGAGGAATACGGTCGAAGGGCACGAGGAAAAGTATACTTTTGAAAGGGCCACCTGGTTAGGATGCAAGGGCATCGATGGGGCCAGGTGTTGGGGACGTCTTCACAAGTTCACTCCATATCTTCCAGCCAGCGTGTGTGTGTGGACCTCGTGGGCTTTTGCTTTATATCCTCCTTTGGGGCAGGGGGCGCCCAACACAGATGCTTTGACTCATTGCACCTGCTGCCCGCAGGGAGGTTTTGGCCTGTAGGAGAAACGCCAAGCCAGATTACTTTTGCCTCGAAGGAAAGATCTTTATCAAAAATGGGAGCGCCTTTAATCTTTTAAACCCCTGTTTTTAAGTCGATAGACAGATGGTCTATCGATCGGCCGGCTGGCAGTAAATGAAACACGACAGAACAACCAACAACAACAAAGGAGGGGGGGAGGCAATTTGCTAGCGAATTCTTGCTAATCATAATAATATATATATAGATATATAGATATATGTTTCTCTGCCTGTCATTGATGTTATGGATTACCTTGGATTCAATCCTATCTACAAGGTCAACAAAAGGTACTGCTTCTAGAGTCAGCGCAATGCTTCAAGATGGGATGAGGAAGAAGTTTAGCATGAAGCTCTAACAGCGGAGGTGATGGAAATAATTAACGAACTTTCAGCAATGCAACAATTCAAGTTGAGCGTCCTGTCATTGCGTAATCATTTCACAGATTACAGCAACACGGAAGCATCTTCCCAACGACTTGGTAATAACACTAATCTATATCTATCTATCTATCTATATATATATATAAATATATATATATATATATATATATATATATATATATATATATATATATATATGAGTTTTGAGGCCACTCCTACCTTGACACCGGCCTCTGGGTGGATATGTAGTCTCTAACGGTTGTGTATATGCGTCAGTACTGTTCCTGTAGTATATACATTTGTGACTTCTAATACCCTATCAGTCCTTCGTCAATGGCTTGAAAATAAAGTCGAAACCAGTCAGGACCTACACCCTGTCTCTTATTTTTCACCTGTGGTAATTAGTGATAAATGAATCACGTACAAAAGTGATTATAATCATATATATATATATATATATATATATATATATATATATATATATATATATATATATATATATAATAATATATATTATCTCTCTCTCTCTCTCTCTAGGAACATACCAGTGATGGGGAGGGGGAGGAGTGTGGTTTAGTGGATCAGATGGATGGATGTGGTGAGAGGGATATGGGTGAGGTGGGACTCGGGGAGAAGATTCAAGGAATAGAAATAGATGGAGAAAGTTGACTCGAGCGGCCGACCCTGCTATACAGTGGGACTAATAAGGTAGAAAGAAGAAGAAGATATACTATATGTTTAATTATATATATATATATATATATATATATATATATATATATATATATATATATATATATATATATATATATATACAGATATACAGATATAGATATATATATGATAGATAAGATAGATTGATAGTTAGACAGTCAGAGAAATATAGGAAAAGTGTACTTCAAAGGTCGGCGTTATTAATAAGTCGTTGGGAAGATGCTTCCTTGTTGCTGTAATTTATGAAACGATTACGCAATGGCAAGCCGTTCAACTTGCATTGCCTCAGCCGTGACGTGCCGCAAGTCTCTGATTATACTGTTGTTAATCCTTTTTGTTTTAGATTAAGGTGGCACCTCGTACCCCACCTCCATACCATCTGTTATGCGATTTTTTTCTTGCTGCCGTCTTTACGATTTTATATTCATCCAATGTAGACCATGCTGAACTTCTTTGCGGTGACAAGATGATTCAAGAACAGCATAAAATTCAGTGGACTGCCCTTTAAAAACTGTTTTAGAATATGTCAGGTATTTCCCAAGTTTCACAAAAAAGAGAAAAACCGCCACAGGTCTAAGCATAAAACAGTCAACAAAACTTAAACTAAAATGACCTTCATTTCTCTCTCGACCTTCCAAGTATATCTTATGAAAATCAATCGCTAAATATTCACATTATAACCCCTTCAACCTTAACTGCTATTTCCTCCTGCCGGTTATGAGGCAATGTGACCACCAAAACTTGGCGGAAAGGATGTTTGGTCTGTGTCTGACAGCCTCTGACAGCCCCTGAAACCTAATTGGGATCCAACTCTGGTTCTAGATTTAGTCCGTGATCTGGATTTCCACGAAATGCCGAAGAAATAGTTTGGACCGCATTGCCACTATTCCGAGATAATCTTATTACTTATACAAACACTTTCCCACTTACATATTTGTGTACAGTGTGTGAAAGTTTTTCTAGCTGTATAGTACACGTGCTAGTTAGTATATTATAAGCACTGTCGCTTGTTCTTGCTGCCATCTGATCATCAACTGACTGTGATGTGAGGTTATCTGCATCGGATCCTGTAAATATGGGTATTCTATCAAAATTATTGTGCAACTCTTAGCAACGCGCCAAAAATATAATCCCTTTGGCTGTTTATTTACGGCTTCTTAGACAACACTGATGCACAAAACTTTAAAGTACAATTATTGATCTGCAAAATACAAGATAAAATATTTGACCATCCGAGATAGCCCATAGTCAAATCCATTACCCTCATGAAACTTTTTGCCTCTCTTTCTGTCTCTTCCACAAGTTCTTGAGTTTTTGGAGAAAACAATATTTTGGGAGTTCACGTTTCCCCAGGCTCTTCTTGGAGAGGTCACACAGTCAAAATGGCTAAACCTGCCTCTTCAAAACTGAGGTATTTCTGACAGTTCGTTAATTATTTTTTAACGCCTTCGTTGTTAGAGCTTTAAGATAAACTTCCTTATCCCAGCTTGAAGCACTGCTCTAATTTAAGAAGCAGCACATGGTATTGACCCTCTAGGTAGGATTGAATCTAAGGTCACCCGTAAGATCGATGGCAAGCAAAGAAATATAAGTGATTGCCCCATGCATGGGAAGTTAATTAAAGTAAGGCCGGCATCGTAAGTTATAAGTATTATATACAAAACGCTTTGTTTCACATTTGCATTATGAATTCATGACATTATCGCCAACAAAGGCTGGAGCCAGTTGCGACAGACTTCAAGGTAACGAAAAGGAGGCAAAGAACAACGACAAAAAAATAAAAACATAAAAACGTTTACAATGAAGACAATAATAAATGAACAACACCGACAAGAAATACGTGGACATAGTACGAAGTAAGAGATAACAAAACATTCCTACGCCTCCCACTTTTCGCTGCTGCACTGTTTATGTAAATAGTCACCTGTTCGTTTATTTATGTTGTTTTGTTTTTCTCGTTTCTCTGCCGCTCTTTCTCTCTCTCTCTATCACTTTTCAAGTATGAATATTCTACTGAGGAAACTTGCTTTGCAAGTTATTGGTTTTTTGACTTGTTCCATATGAATGTCTGCACATTTTGAATTATAATTAATATAATAATAGGCAACTCCTCAGAGGGGGTGGGTCCAAGGAAACTACAAAACAACAGACAAAGACATATTCTTACTTCCTCAGCTGAATGGAAAAATCCCAGTGCAGGAGAGACCAAGATCATTAGTCTCTTCGTAATAATAATAATAATAATAATAATAATAATAATAATAATCGCCTCCAACACCGCGAAACAAGGGCATCTGTGACATTCCGCCATTCACGTCTTTTCCGTGTCCTCTTTTTCCTAAAACTCCACTCATCTCTGGTCTTCCTTCTCACAGTTCTCATCCAAGTAAGTCTGGGTTTTCCAACTCTTCTGGTGCCCATATGAGCCTACTAACTACTGTCACGTACTATTCACCCGTGGGTTGTGTGAAGGACAATAACATTGAAGTTTGTACAGAAAGGAGAAGCTTAATAGGAATAAACAAGGTAAAGTTTCAGCGCACGAGTATAAACAACGGTTGCTTGCGTTTGATGATGCTCACTCATGCAGTCCCGCGGCGATTTCCTACCTGGGAGGCTAAAACCTTCCTAAAGGTCAACGCTTCAAGAATAAGGATAAACCGGGCGAGATTTGACTGCTTGCGCAATTTGTGATTTTAGGAAAACTTTGTGGCTGTTACAGTTACGTCTAATTCATTGGTGCTTTGTATATTTTTATAATAAAATTATAATAAAAAGGTTATCTCAAACTTTACCAATAGCCATAATACCTACTGAAGGTATGTTGGTTGGAACTTTGTGCTTTTCTTTATTAAAGCTTAAAATGTTTCCATTAAAATTTCATTTAAATAAATAATTAATAGGGATTCAACCTGCAGGAAGGTCGGAATTCTATGTTTGTCATTAATTATCGTACGTCAGAGACGTCATTAATATCAGGAATGCGGAATTTAGCTACTCCGAGTAGCCAATCACGGCCCCGAATTTGTCCAGTTGATTTTTAGTTTATTTAATAAATAAGACATTTAACCATGAACGATACAAAAATTTTAGATCTGATGAACATTTCTAGTTATAAAACATCTGAATCAGAGTTTCCAGGGGTTCTATGGGAAATTTGGAGATTACGATGTTATCGTAATAGAAGTCATGAAAAAACATGGACTGGTGGGGTGAGCTATCACACTTAGCTGATGGTATTATGAAAATATTCCTTTTATATATAAAAAAATACAAGGCTTCCCTTCCTTACACCACTGAAAGACAAATTATATAAAAAGTATGAACAATATGCCTCTATTATTACAAGACATTAAAAATAATGTTCATCACCGAAAAGGAGATTAACGGTAGTGTTTAGAACAAGGAGAAATATATGACAAAACATTCGAGAAAATCCATCAGATATATATATATATATATATATATATATATATATATATATATATATATATATATATATATATATATATATATATATATATATATATATGCAAACATACACACACACACGCACGTACACACACATACACATATATATATATATATATATATTGTATATATATACTGTATATATATATATAGTATCAGTCAGGAGATATGTATGTCATAACCGTAGAAACCGGACGAATAATAGCATATATGAAGCTAAGTGAGAGGTTAGTTAAGTGTCGGTTATCACAGGCGTCATCTCTCACGCGATCAAAACTATGTCATTCTCGGAACGTAGTCCTAGTCTCGAATCATGTGAGTTGAAGAATTACTCTCCCGACATAAATAGCCTTCTTGTTTAACTTATTGTAGTTTTCTGTTTTGCAGTATATTTTAAAAAATCACTAACACTATGAACTTTGATGAAATAAGTCTAGGATTATCGTAATCCTTAGCACTATGACAAAGCTGGAGGCGTGAAAGAAGACTATAAGCAGTTGTTCTTACGGGTTGCTCAATGAAACAAGCGCCAATTCTCTCACTGGAGCAGTTTACTATGACAGTAACACAGTTACCGCATGAACTTTATAGCTCCGAATGCAAGGCAGATTTAACAAGATAAAAAGAAAGCATTATTCTTAATAATAACAACAATAATAGTATGAAACCTAGGTTGCCTTCAGCAACTTTTCTAACAACTTCATTATACCCTTTACCATTAATAAGTAATCATTAGGTAAAGATCGCTACAGATGTTAACCCGTATTGCGCCACTTCCTCGAAGCAATTCTGCAACTCCATGGCCTATTTGCGTTCGTGTTATAAATACTGACACGTCCAATACCAGCTAAAGGGCTGGTTTCCTCATAGTTAATGCAACATTTTCCTTGACTTCTGCATATGTCACGTACTCTAGTGGACAGAACACACGGAGAGATTCTTCGTCTTTCAAAGCTGATGATCGCCCATTTAGCTTTGTTTGCTCTAACATTTTCGAATTATTGCCTCCGACAAGACGTTTATGTTTCTGGTTCAGTTCGTTTGTTTGTTAGCAATATGGCATAAGTCATTTGCGAATTTTTATGATAATTTGGCCAAAGGCAGTCATCGTGACCGGCAACAAGTCATTTGAGATCCAAGTGACTGGGGGTTGGGGGTTATACTCAGCCTTGGCAGAGAACTGCGGTCTTCTACCACCAATGTTATGGCTACATATTTATGCATGGCTTCCTGTCTGCCAAAAGGTAATAAGAAAAACAAGAAAATAACCAATAGGGCGGCATAAAGACCCAACAAGACTAATAACTCGACTGAATTTACAAATAGGAGGACTGTAAGCGCAGCTGCTCTTGTAACACGTGGCTCTCTGAGTACAAGGAAAATTCTCCTAAAAATACAACCCAATGAAAAGTTTGCGAAAAGGATCACATCTGGATCTGGTTTCCTCGAGCGAAATTGTTTCTGGGAACATCATAGGGCTTCTGGCAGCGGCCAACGTTCCTGCCTTTAATGCAGTGCTGCCACTTTACGGTAAAATATCCTAATTTAGGGTAATGAACTGAACTGGATATAGAATTTAGGCCAAAGGCCAAGCACTGGGACCTAAGAGATCATTCAACAGTAAAAGCTTTGAAAAGTGTAACAGGAGAGTAAGATGGAAGGGAATATGAAAGGAAGTACAGTAAAAAGAACGAAAAGGGCTGCAGCTAGGGGCCAAAGGGACGCTGCAAAGTTCCTTAAGTAATGCCTACAGTGCACCGCATGAGGTGCACTGACGGCACTACCCACCTACGGAGTTAAGGGTAATAAGACCTCTTACTTGGGGTAAAGAAAAAATGTGGGAAATCTAGGGTAATCCGGGGTCATCTAGCAAAGTTTCTTCCTTTACTGCTTTCACCTCCAAGTATTTTATTATTATTATTATTATTATTATTATTAAAATATTGCTGTTTTCTTTCTATTTTCATTTTTACATCATCGCGTTGCCTCCAGACCACCCATAACCTAGTGTCCCTATGACGGCTAGACGGCGGACGCCGACATGTCCGTTACCTTCTGGTAACTCGCTGCCGCAGCGCCGTTAGTAGCTATCTGTACGGCGTCTTCTCGCTCTCGTTCGGATCAGTATTATATTAACATTTGGGTACATCTAGATGTTATGATGAGTGTGGCAAATGTGGCTGCATGTTGCACAGTATGAGCAAAAGTGACCTAGGAAATGTTTAGTATCAGACCTCCGTAGTTCAGCATGAGGCATATTTCGTTTATTTGTTTTTTTCTTTTGCAGGTTGCTAATGTTTCGCTTTTTCTGATAATCGTGCAAATATTTTTAATATCAACCATGATAGTTAAATTTCACAGCATTTCCTATGTGCTTTCATGTAACTTGCGAAGTTAGCAAGTATTCTCGTATGTCTAAACGTGACCATCCTTTTATAGTGCCAACCTTTTGGAAGTATAATTTACAATACTGTATTTTTTTATGAGAATCATCAATAGTATTTCTATCTTTTCTTAATCTTTATTATTTGCTGGGCAGGACAGTGAAATTAAAAGCGTCTTTGCTACATAACTTGGCACCGCTTAGGCCTAGTATTACACAAGATGGTTATTAATTCTTTGCTCCATATATATATATATATATATACATGTTTCTTTTAGAAAGTTTAGGGTAATCAACACGGATTTAAATTAAGGTAATTTTGATTCAGACGCAGGATAAAGCAACCTTGCACCCTTGGATGCCCTAACTGTATATTATGTCTTGAAAGAAACAGATGATCTATACAACTCCCGCCTTCCCCAAAAGCAAACTGAATATTTTCATTGCAACCGACGTCGTGCGGTCAGTCAGGTCTCCTTTCATTGGGACCTTCGCTATGACTTCCAATTCCCAGTCTTCAGGCTTGCCACACTTCCTATTTTGCAAATCAGTCCAGTTAGTATGCTAAGTTAAGTATATCTTAGTTAAACCAGACCACTGAGCTGATTAACAGCTCTCTTAGGGCTGGCCCGAAGGATTAGATTTATTTTACGTCACTAAGAACCAACTGGTTACCTAGCACCGGAACCTACAGCTTATTGTGGAATCCGAACCACATTATGACGAGAAATGAATTTCTGTCACCAGAAATAAGTTCCTCTAATTCTTCATTGGCCGGTCGGAGAGTCGAACACTGGGCCAACAGCGTGCTAGCCAAGAGCTCTACCCACCCCTTCCAATGAAGAACTCTCCAGTTAGTATGCAAGTTGTCATCTAAATTCAGCCAAAATGATCTCCTGCACTGATTCCATCATAACTCCATGTTTTCCATGTCCTACAGTCCTTATTATTGTTTCTGTCTTAAAAACTGTGAATTCATTCATAAGTACACAGTCGCCAAAATAAATTTTCATTCTTTGTCAGCTGTTCACCCTGCTTATGCTGCCTCCCTTTTCCCTACATAGAGATCAGGAGACCAGGGAACCGCTTCTAGAACCATCGAACAACCGCCATGACCGACCATCGTGGATACCCAGCAATCAGCAACATAAACAACCCAAATGCCAAACGCCACGGCTATCTCGCAGTATTGCCAATAGAATAACGAGCGATGCTGTTATTATCTAAAATGGAAACAAGCTGTCTTGTCATTGTTTCTTTTTTTCTCTCTCTCGTCAAAGTATAAAAAATTCTCTTGTTTATAGGCTGAAGAGGCCAACTGTTAAAGTTGGCAAAAACTTACTTCGACAGAGAAAAACAGAATACAGTATGTTTGCACAAACAAGTACTGATTTTCTTTACCCTCATATGGATTATTGTCAGGTTCGTTACAGAAAAATATATTCTAAGAAATCGAGCATCACCTGAATCAACTTTCTGACGAAATACCTAAGTCATAAATTTATGATGACGTTGCTCTACGAAAAAATCTCTTAAAAATCGATTATCAATATAGAACAGATAGAACCTGGAAGTATTCGATCGCTTCCACAAATGATTATATGCAAATCTAATCATTAATTCAATCCAGGCATTACTGGCTCGGGTAATCCGTTGAGAGCCATTAAATATACAAAAAGTTCTACATTTACATGCGAGTCAGAAAAAATGTTACTAGGTCAGTCCTTCTACAGTACATGAAACAGTAAGTTCTGTAATTGAAGGACTAGTTTATGATTCTTCCAAGTCTATGATTACCTTACTTTATATGTAACATAAATGGGAGAGAGAGAAAAAAAAGAGTGATTTCAGGCACACACATGCAAAGAAATACAAAACACACACACACACATACATATATATACATATATATATATATATATATATATATATATATATATATATATGAATATATATGTATATATTTATATATATATATATATATATATATATATATATATATATATATATATATATATATATATATATATATATATATATATATATATATATATATATATATATATAAGGTATAAGGTATTTGTAAGTGCTTCTTAGGTTGCAGACGTGAAGTGTTTCATTTCCTGTTCTTAAGGAGTTCTGACGTCTCCTCAGGGCCCTTGCTTAGAGTCCGGTAGGTAAGGAATTCCAAGAACTTCGGAATATAAATCATTTCCAGGTGACAAAGGTGGAAAAGTATAACTGATGATGTGAAAGAGGCAAAAGGCTTGATGGTGTTAGGAAGAAAATTTCCCTTATTGAATTAAAGGCACAGTGGAAAAGTCCCATCTGCTAAAGAATATTAAAGGACTTATTCACAATCATATACTGTACAGTATCTTTTCGTTCTCTATTCATTCCCTGAAAATGGAATGTATATATGTATACACACACATATATATATACATATATAATTTATATATATTATATATATATATATATATATATATATATATATATATATATATATATATATATATATATATATATATATATATATATATATATATATATATATATATATATATATATATATATATATATATATATATATATATTATATATTTCAATTATAGTGTGCAGCTGATGTGTATATACTTCAGCTTTGCCCTTTCTACATGTAATTTGCTATTTTACCCAAAAGATAGGATGGTGATTAAGATATTACTGTAGTACACAATTCCACCAAAGCAGGTTATTTATATCCTGTTAACGAAACATTTACTTAATAATTTTAGATATCAAAATCTGCTCATATGAGTAATGAACCTCAAATTCCAATAGAGATACTTCATTTTAAGCGAAAACAACATGCATTATAGACAGGGAAAACTCGTAACCGTTTGATATTCGTCACTACCAAACTTTTCACGTTGGTTTCTATAGGGTAATTTTTCCTGTAGATTCCATTAATTTTCTGCTTGGGGCATTTTTGCATTGTGCACATTTAATGAAAATTTGCATTTTTGCATAAATTAGCGGAAATTATGTTTAAAGGGCTCAGTGGTGGCATTCTAGTGGTTATTTGAGGTAAACAAGTGGAAAGTTTGTCGTTTTCAGGTTTGATTATATTTACAGGATAAGAATTGTGCATATTCATTGTTATTAATTAGCATAAATTATGCACATTTCAAGAAAATATTACTACGACTCAAACGAAAAGTGATACCAGGAAATTTCTGTTCTTATTTGATTTATCTTTCTGTACATAAATTACTACATATTCCATCATAATCGATCATTAAACAGAGAGATATAATAGTAATTTGAATTTGTTCAGTATTAATTAACTCATATAACTGAAAGAATATCAAAATATGAACATGCTTTGCAAAAGATTTGGAGATAACTGCATATTTTGCACAAACTAAGAAACAAGAATATTAGCACCACAGCAAATATGTTAAAAATTTCGTTATATTTCTAAACTTATCCTACAATTGTCTAGAAGTGGCTGAGTTTGCAAGCAAGTAATTCTTAAAGAAAATAAAAGATACACATATATGTAATTAAATAAAATGCACAAATAAAAAATGTTGCTATTCTTTAGAATTACTTATTCTTATTCAAATCATCTGAGTAGCCACTGTCTCCCTCTAACGTTTCTGCGACACTGCTAAACAGAAACTCACTGTCACTCTCTGATGATGGTGATGAAGAAGTACCATAAGCAGATGCTGAGCGACTTTCATCAGATGATGGTGTGACAGCTTCCTTTTCGTGTCTCTCCTTTGGAGACTGAAGCACTTGTTTCTGTCTCTCAGTTTCCGAGCTCTCATCATCAGCTTCCTCCCCAGACTTTGATATCCCGAGAGGCTTTTTTCACAAGCTTGGAGGGAACTGTGAGCAGGAAAACCAATCAGGGATAAGACCGTCATCAGACTGCTGCCAGCCACTGTTCTCGGGTGGAGGATAATCAATATCTTGTTTGAGACATTGCTTCCAGATATATGCTTGCAAATTAGACCTCATCAGATGGTCATCTGAACTGTGTTTGTCAAGGAGGATATTCAAACTTGATTTCACCTTCTGTTGATCATACATTCTGATTCGGGTTTCTACATAATCTTCACCCTCTATTCCTGGATACATTACCGTCTGCATGAAGTTGAGAAACTTTTCTCGTTGTTGAAGGGAGCTAGGAATAACTCCAGCTGATGACAGCAAGTTAGTCTTGTTTTGTGCCACTAATTTCTTGAATGGCTTCACCTTTCTTACTCTGTACGGGTATGAGGTTGTGTCACATCCTGTCAAGCTGTGGTAAGCTTCCTTTCCATAAGCTCTGCAAACAACACCTACGTCCATATGTCGCTGTTTGTCTGTTTTCATGTACCATTTCTCAGTAGAGGCAACTTTGCTGAAAGCATGTACAAGTAAAACAAAGGGGCAACTTTGCTGAAAGCATGTACAAGAAAAAAATACGTTAGTGTCTGTGGCAACAACCACAACAGGTCTCTCAGATAAAGATGCATGCCGAACAACTCTTGTATCTGCTTCGTGGTGATTGCATAATTCAATAAGATTTACATCTTCAGTAGTGATCATCCAAGTGTTCTTTGGTTCTGTAAATACAAGTGGAATGGCTAGACTTGCTCTGAATGAGTCACTCTTGTAGTGATTAACAACAAAGTTTATCAGTGATGTTTTGTTTCCACCACTCAGCAGAAAGCTATTCAAGTCTTTGCCCTCTGGCATCGATTGTCCCTTTTCTGTGATCAAAGTCTTTCTTCCTGCATGGCCTCTTCTTTTTTGTGTGCTGCCCTTGATTCTGTATTTCTCATAAGTATTCAGACCTCTGATGTGTAAACAAAGACTCCCAATTCCTAGCAACAGACAAAACCTTCTGAGCCAAGCCAAAGATGTACTGGTAATAAGCACATAGCCCTTGTCATTTTTTGGAGATGAGGGTTCACAGGCCAAGCAACAGCATTATAAAGGCACGCCATGGGCCCAGTGGAGTCAAGCCTTGCAACCAGTTCTTCAGCTATTATTGGACATTCTTCATAGGAATTCTTTTTTAATTTTTGTCTTGTCATGTTTGCAAGCGCTTTTGTTAGTTCGTCATCTCGAAGTCCAGCGCCTTTCAGTGTCATAACAGCATACATGCAAGGATTTATACAACTTGGATGGACGGCCAAATTTCTCCCTGCTTAGTAAAATGAAATGTTCCCCGCAAACCGGCTTTGTAATTTGCGAAAAATCAACTCTTATGTGTAATTTATACAAGGCTCTTGCAATTCATTTTCAGCGCTCATATTTTCAGTATCTTCTAGCATATCTGTCACAAGGTAACTTCCTTGTCTTTGATAACTTTCCTCTCAACCAAAGCCAGAAATGCTTCAGTGACTTTATTCTTCAACAAATTTACCCTTTTCATATTACTGTATCATCTTTATCCAGTACAGTTGTTTCACTTTTGTAAGGACTAGCAAATGGACGGTAGTAGCTTCTATGGTAGTATACGTCAACAGCAAACACATCAAATGACTTCCCACTCAAAAGAAGCTCAAGTCTCTGTGCTGCATCTTCATACTTGTCAGCAGTTACATTTTTTCCAGTCATTTGATCTTGAAGTTTCTTGAAGGACCTGTCTTCAGAACATCGACCAAGACCACCTAGAGCATAGGGCTTTGTATCCTTACTTGTTTCGGTGTTGCAGATGAAACATTATATTTATATATATATATATATATATATATATATATATATATATATATATATATATATATACATACATACATACATACAAATGAATAATTTATCGCATGATGAATTGTGGAAAAACTATATATATATATATATATATATATATATATATATATATATATATATATATATATATATATATACATCATCTGGAGGCCTAGGGCCACACCTTTATGTTTTTGTATATATACCATTGTAACTTTCCACCTGTCCATATTCTACCAGTGAACAGGGCACAGAAGCTAGTGCCCGAAATATATGGTTTCAACGTTTAAATAGTGTTTTATGGGCCTTCTTATATTCATATATATATATATATATATATATATATATATATATATATATATATATATATATATATATATATATATATAAGCAGAATCGCATCGTCAATAAACGTGAATGCGCTTGGTACTACTGAACTTCTGCCTGTCTTTTCCTGTGGGATTCGCTTATACACTTAAGTCACGTGCATCTACTGTGATTTTTTGAGCATATATATATATATATATATATATATATATATATATATATATATATATATATATATATATATATACAAATGAATAATTTATCGAATGAAGAATTGAGGGGAAAAAACTGAAGTCCGTGGTGTGAATCGAACCCCACCCTGTTGCAAAGGTTGTGAATCCACAAATGCATTTATACATGAGCCAGTCTCATGCTATCTGCATGTCAGTCGCAAGTGGTTAAGTTAATGTGATCTCTTGCGGATGTGCAGGGTGAGGGTTCGAATCCCACCACAGACATCAATTTTTTTTCCTTTAATTCTTTATTTTATATATTATTTATATATATATACATATGTATATATATTGCACAACCATGATATACAAAAGTAACCCTTGTCACCCGAGCGAGAGCTTAAAACAGGGATTCAGTGGCGGTTACCCATCCAGCTACTGACCACACCCAATGCAGCTTTACTTCACTGATCGTAGTAAGCCAGCAGTCATCTCATCTTATCATGCCATTTGTGACGCAAAAGGAAGGTTATTCTAGCAAATAACATATTCATAATATGTAACGTTCTTGTGCGCACAGGCTGTGCATAAATTCCGATCGTACAGGGGAACGCCTTGTATGATCAGTATTTATCGGGTCATTTGACTTACTGGTAGAGAGGTATGACCAATCGGTTGTGCCGCTCTACCATCAAATCTGTCTTGGAACTTCTACATTATCTACAGATTAACCATATTCCAGGGAAGAAAGGCACCAAGGCCAAATCAAATCGCCTTAAATTGGAATTATATTACATCTTGCCAAAATTTATTATCCCCAAAAACACTTGTGCCAACAACACATCTCTTATCTTATTAAAATCAAGCATGAAATCTGCCCTATATTATATCAATTACATAGAAAGCATTTCTTCTCTTCATCGTAAATTTCGACGCCCAATGTAAACGATGATGGCTCGTAATCGCTGCTGTAATTCGTCTTTGCTTTTCATGTCAATCGGTTTTCACTATATATATATATATATATATATATATATATATATATATATATATATATATATATGTAAGCTATCAGTATACTATCTACCTAGCTATCTAGATTCAGCCAGCGCAAGCAAGGGCTCTGGCTTTTCAGCTGTCAAATACGACGTCTTCTTCCTCTCGTTCGGATCATTACAGTATTATATTAATATATGGGTACATCTAGATGTTATGATGAGTGCTGCAGATGTGGCTGTATGTTGTACAATGAGCAAAAGTGACCTGGAAAATGTTTATTATCCAGTCAGTATTTCATTAGGCCTATACGGCTTATTTCGTTTAATTGTTTCCTTTTTGCAGATTGCTAAGTTAATTTCTTCCTTTAAATGTTTCGTTTTTTTCTGGCAATTGTACAAATATTTTTAGTATCAACCATGATAGTTAAATTTCACAGTATTTCATGTGTGCTTTTACGTAATTAGCATAGGTAGCAAGTATTCTCGTATAACTGTCTGAACGCGATCATCCTTGTATGGCACAAATTTTTGGAAGCATAATTTACAATACTGTTTTTTTTTTTAATAAGATTCATCAACAGAATTTCTATCTTTTCTTAATCTTTGTTCATATTTGCTGGGCAAGGCAGCGAAATTAAAAGCGTCTTTGCTACATAACTTGGCACCGATTACACCTATTATTACACAAGATGGTTATAAGTACAGTACTTTGTTACCACATTAACATGGCACAACACACACACACACACATATATATATATATAATATATAAATATATATATATATATATATATATACTCTTTCTTTAGAAAGTTAAGGGTAATCAACATGAATTTAAGGTAATTTTGGTTCAGACGCAGGGTAAAGCAACCTCGTATCCGGTTGGATTATCCGGTGGCTGGTTGTAGCTACTGGATTACTTTAATGCCCGCAGTGACCATATATATAACCAGTGTTGTTAGATCTTGGGTTTGTTTCATTACTGGAATTTGCACTGATAATGAAAATGGCTATTTGGTTCATGAAAGTTGCTGAGGAGTTTTTTTCTTATACCTAATGTCATAATACATATTTAAGTATTTATCCTTGTTTAATCAATTACTGTACAGAAAGCTTATACATATTTTAGCATTCAATAAGTCTACTACAATAAAATCCCTAATTCCCTCCTCCAACAGAGTTGCGGAAAAGCTTTAAGTACATTACGAAGGAGCAGTGCGTAAGTCATTCACATTAATGTGCATAATTTCAATAAAGGGCTCAAAAGGTGGGTACCCAAACAAATACTAACGGCCACATGCTATGACTGTGGTAGACTGCACATGTGGATTGAAGAAAACCACAACTTATTTTAAAAATGACTGGCCTTAACCTAGAACTGGGTATCTGCGCCACCAAAGTCAGCCATCCAATTACCAATCATAATCATTTGTATGTCTTGATGATAACTTTTCTCTTTGTGGGGTTAGACTTAAAATGAGTTCCATTCACTCTCTTCTATCCTGTAAGCTTTCTGCTTGAATCGTTTCAATAATTTCCTTGACATTCATACAGGCTTTCGTCCTTCTACTGTCATATGCTATAGGCTTCTCTGACTAATTGTTCCTTTTCCTTCTCATCAAATGTCAAATTAGCTGCATGTTTGAGACCTAGTTTATTTTACAGCCACTCGATACAAAATTTACCCGTCACTCCCTCATTCAAAGCATAATCTTCCAACTACACTCTGGTCATGAATCTTAACATTCCTTGGTAACTGTTTTCAAAATTTTCATTTTCTATATCAGTGCCCATGATTCTGAAACATACGGTAATACAGGCATTTTGCAGGCATCATTAGTCATGTTGTTTACTAATGGGTTATTTTTATTTGACAGTAGCCTAGCAATCACATTCCAATTCTTCCAAACTTCCTTACTACCCTTAGAACAGTTTCCCTATGGGAACAGAAATATTCCACCTCTTCTATATACTACTACAAATAGTTAAAAAAAATTACTATAATATGGCTACTCTGAAGGATATGTCTTCATGTGGTAAAAATTGAAGCAAACCTAAGTTAAACAAGCTGGACAGCTAGGTGGGAAAAGACCAAAAGGGGATGGAGGAGAGTAAAAGACAGCAAGTTGTTCAGCTGGAAAAAAAGGGGTGCAACCGATATATTACAATACTGTTTGCAGAGCAGTGCACAAGCCCCCTGCATGCAGTAACCACAAAAGGGATTTTCAATAGGATCCAGCAAGGCTTTTTCCAAGAAAAGTTTGAGTCACAGAAGCATTAGTCAACTAAATTATAAAATTATTTCCAAATGAGACTACAAGGGAAGATTTCTATTGGATACAAAGAAGAGAGGTTAGGGGTTGGGAGATTGGTATGAACTACTTCCATTATGGCAGCAATATGGCCTATGTACCAAGCAGGATATCTTCTGTTCGTGCTTATGGGCAACATCTTATCAAACACAAAGAAGGAAATGCTGATCAGGTGTCAAGTACTTACATGTCACTTAGATATGCTAAGATTATGCAAGAAAGAAGACATCTCATGGACACCAACTTGAATTATTCTTACTCTTAATAATGGCTGGTGTGATCTGTGGATTACTTCTAGAAGCTACAAAGGCGTTTTTTGGATAACTGATTCTCTTTGGCATGAAAAGAATGAGTTGCAGGCACCATGGACGAATATTTAATTCCTTCAATAAACCTTTTAATGCCTCAAGCAAGACATGAGGATATCTTTGTCAAGTACATCACAGTATTTAGCAGAGCAAATGGGCTGCAATATAATTTTTACTTGGTACTGGGACTTTTGCTATGAAACTAAAGACATTCTTTAAAGAGTTAGGTCTCTGAATGACAGTTTCAAATGGCAGCCTGCTTGGGTTCCTAAAGACAGAAGTCAGGTCCCAATTCTGGTATGGGAGAATTTGTAATACTCCTTACCTCTCTGCTGGAAAGGCTGAATGAATTAATAAGTTACCTGTAATCACAATGGAACTGCAAAGTGCAGCATTAAAATCAACGGAATTCAATTGGCTAATTTTTAGGTGATTTATACTTGAAAGAATGTGGGTCTATGCCACAACACTGTTTGATTTGATTTACGAACGTTTGGCCACATTGTTCAGGATTAGTTGTTCAATAGATAAAAGCTGGAAGCACAATTGAAAAAAAAAATCTAGTACTAAAAAGGTTTGACAAAGGAGCTGCACTGTTCCACACACCACCTGCCATCAAGCCAACAATCAACCAATGCATGGCTGCATTCACCAAGACTGTCCTAAACTCCAAACAATTATCATTATATTTCCATCCTAGTTTCCAAAGCTAAGCCATTAACCAGTTTAAGAAATGGGTTCCCCAACCCTTCATCAGTGCTTCTACCAACTAAAATACCTACCACGAAGCGGACAAGGTTTCACAATGATGGTTCTCCTCTACACACATTTGTCAGAATTACTTTCTAAAGATCCTGATCAGGTTTGAGCCAGATCACAATGGAGAGGCCTCAAGTGATAGCTGAAGATTAGAGCGAGGTAAATGACCCAAAATAGTTGCCAAGTAGTATTCTCTATGTTCAGTATCTCCTTACAACCAAAACAGGGTATGTCAGTTGAAATCTATGCCAGTCTTACCACTGAAGAAGGCGTATGTAAGAACAATTTTCATGCTGCATGGGATGCATAGGACATTTAAGCAAAGTAACTACAGGTATTGATATTCTTAACCATTCTACAATGGAGGAACCTTAAACATGTACTGTACAAAGCACTGCTTCTGCATAGTTCACTGACTGGTTGAAGTACAAAAACACCAACAACAAAATTGCTTTATATACAGTGACCCCCTCGCTACTTGGCGATTCGATTATCATAATTCATGACTTCACTGAGTTTTCAATATATATTAATGAAGTGGATTTTCTGAGAAAAATCGTGATATATGAACACCAAAAATTTCTCATTAAATCCATTAAAATATTAATACTAAATAGTACTTCCTAGTCTAAGAACAACAAAACAAGCGTAAAATAGCAAAAAAACACATATTTGCACTTGTAACTCCTAACAAACAAAAAAAAATCTGGAAAGTGATGCCTATACTGTATTGACAAAACTCTTGAAGAACGATTTAATCAAAATATTTTAATTTTTGCATGACTACCTAACATAGTTATAACATCTCTCAGCAACAAACTAACTGAATCTAGTTTTGAGCCAATACAAGCTAGACAATTTAGTAAGGACAGAAAAAATGCTGTATATTTTAAATTTTATTTGTAATGCAGTATATATGGAAACACAGAACAACTTTGCAGCATTTCAGACTTGAAATCACATGTACCTATACAATATATCCTTGCGCGAATTTTTTTCCCTATATTGATGCAATTTACTTTGGTCAACAGAAGGCAAGATACTTTTAAAAGGATTACAACGGAATACTTTCATTAAAGAATCAATAACCAAATCTAAGTCACTAGTAGAATAAGTTTCTGTGAATACAGGGTAAGCCACACAAGGTCTTTTCTTCACAATGCATTCAGTCAGCACTGAAAAAGAAAATAATACATGAAAATCCATCTGACTCCTTTCCAGGCACAATACAACAATTCAAGGAAGACAAAAGCCCTTAAAGGGGACTAGCTACTATGGGGTAAAAAAAAAAAAAAAAAAAAAAAAAAAAAAAAACCTATTGCAAATTAAGGGTTGAAACTTCATATATAAATACATGTTATTGCTATTTTTTTGTATGAGTTTAAATATGACACTTTTATAATAAAATAAGGTTTTATATGTACTTACCAAGTAATTACATAGCTATAGTTTCTACTTTAAGCAGCAGCTTAAGAATTTTGAAAATTCGTGCAGTAGTGAGCTCTTGTTTTGGTGCAAGTAAGTGCCCTGCCCACTTTCGGGGAAGAATAGTTACAATGTAGCTAAAGAGCTCAGTTCGTTTATGCTCTATATTCATGTGCGGGGAGGAAGGATGAGCTCTGTTCATGTAATTACTTTGTAAGTATATATAAAACCTTATTCTATTATAAAAATGTCATTTTTATATATGACACTTACCAAGTAATTACATAGCCAAATCCCACATTGATAGGAGGTGGGAAGAATGGACAAGTGCTACTCCAAAAACATTATAAAGAAATGCATTTGAAATAGAAAAGAAAAGCTAGCATTGTGGTAGTGCTTGTTGTAACCTTACCTGGCGAGAGAGCAAGAGCAGGAAGATACCGACTCTTGGTCGTTGCTCATCTCGACCTGTAGGGGCATGATAAGTAGTGTCGGGATTGTCTCTACTTCAGTGGGAGCTTTGTGGTCAGGGAGTGCTTCTATGACTCGACAAAGCTTATACACAACCATTGCCACTGCCTGGGCAAAAAATAGACATTGACTAACATACGACCATAAAATTATATTATCTGTACACCATTTAAGAAACATATATTATCCATCCATTAAAAACGAAGATTGGGGGCATTCCAGGTACTAAGTACCCCTGGCTTCCCAAAAACGCAACAACCTTAATCAAGGCTAGGAGACAGAGAAATACGAGGATCACTCCTACCCCTCATTCCCTAGTGCCATGCCAGCCAAGGAGAACGGACCCAGTGTACCATAGTCCTAGAACACAGTTTCAACGTCATGTAGATAATAGTTGGCAAAGACCGAGCGACACTTCTAATAAGTCGATTGGATTATGGTAGCTAGAGAGAGAGAGATCGCGTTAAAAAGCAAACGAAGTGGGTACTGCCCATACTTCATGTGCTTTTACCTTTAACAACAGTAAATTATTCTCCTGAATTTCCAAGTGAGACTCCAATAATGTCTCTCAAAAAGAAAGAGATAGCATTCTTGCAGGAGAGAGGACGTAAAGGGTTCTTGACAGAATACCATAGGCTACAAGAATCCCCTCAGATACTCTTGGGTCTCTTGATGTAAAATCTTAATGATCTCACTGGGCATAATGCTCTCTCTTGTTCCAAGACTCTGGACCGAAACAAAATGAGGCCAAGGGTTAGACGGGTACTCATTTTTGGCTAAGAAGCCTAAAATATATGGGAAAATAGCTATCTCTTGCGAAAAACCAACTTGTTTATCCAGGGCTTGTAATCTCCTGACTCTTTTCTTTGTGGCTAAAGCGATTAAGAAAAGCGTCTTTCTAGACAGATCCCTAAAGGAGGACATCTGCATAGGTTCAAAAGGTGGGCCTGACAACCAATGTAGGACTATGTCTAGGTTCCAAGACACTGGCTGCTGAGACTACCGTGTCCTTGACTAAGTCTGAAATGTCAAGGTCTGAGGAAACGTTCATACCTCTGTGCTTGAATACTGAGTTCAGCATGGGTCTGTAACCCTTTATCACAAAGGTCGAAAGGCCTCTCGAAGATCCTGGGTAAAGTAAAAATTTGGCTAGTTAGGCTACAGAGGTAGAAGAAGACAAGATGCTACGTTTTTTACCACATCTCCTAAAAACTGCTCACTTAGCCTGGTAGCGCTTTGAAGAGTCGAATCAACATTTTGCGACAGTATTCTCAACTTTTCTTGAAAATCCTTTCACTCTAACAAGTTTCCTGACAGTTTAAAGCCTGTCAGAGCAAGAATGGACACACCTTGATGATATCTGTTGAAGTGAGGTTGTCTGAGAAGATCTTTCCTCGGTGGGAGGAGCCATGGAAAGTCTGACAGAAGTTCCAGAAGGTCTGGAAACCACTCTTTTTGAGGCCAAAAGGGAGCTACTAGGATCATCGATGCATGATGAGAAGTCTTAAATTTGTTGATCATGTCTCTTACTAGACTGAACGGAGGGAAGGCATACATTTCCAGGTGTGACCAATCCTGAAGTATCACCTCCATTGCCTAAGTCTGAGGGTCTGGCGCCAGAGAGCAATACAGGGGGAGGTGATGGTTCCTGGACGTTGCACACCTGTGGATTCAGTGACCATTCCGTGGGTAGAACCTGGTTCCTGGACATTGCATACCTGTGGATTCAGTGACCATTCCATGGCTAGAACCTGTTTGCAACAGCTCAATTTGTCCACTAATACGCTGAACTTGCCCTGAACACAGCGGGTGAGAATCTGTGTACTGTTGTTGTGCACCCAAAGAAAGAGATCCTTGGCTAACTCGCACAGTGACAGAAAGTGAGTGCCTCTTTGGTTTCGAATATAAGCCAGGGCTGTCATGTTGTCGGAATGAACCGCAATCACTGAGACTCGAGTTACTGCAGCAAAATGTCGAAGAGCCAGGTGAATCGCTTTCAACTCCTACAGATTTATGTGCAGTTTCCTCTTTTGAAGGGACCACTTCCCTGACACTTCCAATCATCCTAGTGTCGCTCCCCAACCTAGGTCAGATGTGAGAGGTTCAAGTTCAGATGAGATAGGGACTTCGTGAGTGGGGACTTCGTGAGTGGGGCCTTCCTTCTACGAAGATCTTTTATTTCCTGTGTGATGGGGAATACGAAGGAATCTGAAAGAATCTTCTTGTTCCAACTGACATTCAGAAAGAACTGCGAGGCGCACGCAGTATCCCCAAAGGAACGAACATCTCTATGGAGGAGAGAGTCCAAAGCAGGCTCAGCCAGTCATTGGCCAAGCAGGTCTGAAGACTCGGAAAATGATGGACTTCTTTGGGTGCATGATAGTTCCTCTTCTCTAACGGAAAAATCCAAAAAACCTGAGAGTCTATCTTCATCCCCAAATAGACTATCGTCTGAGAAGGGATGATGAACATAGGAGCCAGTCATCCAGATATAGACAAACTTTCATGTCCATTAGCCCTGTTGAAGACTTGAGGGGCTGTTGACAACCCAAAGCACAGAGCCCGAAATTGAAAAACTTTGTCCTGAGAGCGAATCTCAGGAATTTCCTGGAATCCCGGTGTACTGGGGTATGAAAGTAAGCGTCTCTCATGTCTGTCGAGACCATCCAATCTTCTTGGGAAATTGCAGCAAGAACTGAGCTGTTCATCTGCATCCTGAACTTCGTGGTTTGGATGAAGACGTTCAGACTGCTTACATCCAGGACCTGCCTCCAATCCCCGGGGGTTTTGGGGACTACAAAGAGGTGATTGCAAAACCCCTCCGATAATAAGTCTTCTACCTCTTCTATAGCTCTCTTGTGGAGAAGAGCTGTGGCTTTCTTTAAAAACTCTTGAAGCCTACCAAGTGCGCTTTTAAGGCGATGGACACAGGCGACAAAGGTGTACAGTACTCTCTTTGAAGGGGATCGCATATCCTTCCTTGAGAACCCATAGTACCCATGGTTCTATCGATCTGACCTCCCACTGTCTCCAGTAGTGTGGGAGTCTGGCGCCCACAGGTAGACGGAGGACCGAAGTCTCACTTGCTGGAGACTGGTCTACAAGAGGACTTCTTGCTGACAGGGTGAACTGATCTGGGATTTGTGCATGGGCACAAGGAAGCTCTTCCTCTATTACCTCAAAAGGGCCGTGGCTGGAGAGGAGAGGAGAGAGAGGCCGAGGATTAAATGAAACAGCAAGTGTTCGGTTAGACTCCATCGTTTGCTTGGATGACTGCGCAAGCAAGTCGTGAGTAGCCTTTTGCAATTCCGTAGCTACCCGCTCTAATATCATTCGAGGAAAAAAGGCTGGTACTGTACAGATGAGTGAAAAGAAGAGCAGATCTCTGGGATGGTGTCACTCCTATAGTGGTGAAAGAAAACCACGTCTCTTTTCTTCAGTATACATGACGAAAAAAGAGCAGCTAACTCCTGTGCCCAATCTCGAATTGCCTTGTCCGCAAATGACAGGACTCCAAGCCAGTCTCCATGTACGAATATAGCAGAAACTCCCAGGAAGGAGCTTCCCTGGTTGTATAGAATACATACCTCCTTTTGGAAAACCTAGAAGGAGGAGAACAAAATACAGCTTTGCCCAACTCCCCTTCTCAGACAGCCAAGAGTCGATCCCCGACAACGCTTTCTTGGACGAAATAGAGGGCCATCTATGGGAGTCTAGTGGTACTCGAGGATTGACGTAACAAGAATGCTGATCCCCGGGAAGAAGGGGCCATGGTAGAGAAATATGTCGGGAAGCAGAAAAGAAAATAATTCAATGGTGAGGCCTAAGCTGATGAAGGCTGTTCTGGTTCAGGTTCCTCCTCTGCTGAGGATACAGCAGAAAGCACCAGGTCTTGCTGTGGTTCTTCTGGTTTCAAAGACGAGGGTTCTTCAACAATCCAGGATGTTGTCCAAACATTGGTGAATGGGAAGCAAAGAAGAGTCTTGGGGTGCTGATGTACTTGCAGACTTTGCACAATCAGCGACAGGTGCAGAGGATACGACCTTGGGGATCTGTGACACCAAAGGCGTCAAAACAGGTTGACCTGCAGCAATAGGGACATCTGAATCTGGAGAGCTGGGAGCCAATGGAATGTCTGGAGCTATAGCACGAACTGAACCTGCTGCAGGCTTATGAGACACTGGGAGCTCGGATCCAATGGGCTTTTATGAGCCAATTGGCGATTGGGAGCCTATGGGCGCTTGCAAGCAAATGGGAGCTCAGCGTCCAAAGGGAGCTCTCTGTCATCCCAATAGCTGTAAGAGGGCTCTTGATCATTATGGCGCTCAAGAGGTACTGCTGTGTGCACGTCTGCAATATGCCTCTTCAGAGGCCTAGAAGACTCCTGAAAACGTCGACCTACCCTTTGGGTTTGGAATCCGAACCACTGGAAGATATGGTGTGATCCAATTGGACACCCTCTGAGCTTTTGGTTGCCAAAACCTGGGAAATAGCAACAGGTTCGGGTGAGGAAACAACTACTCATGGGCAAACCCCACTGACCTCCCTTGGACTTACAGTTTGCCTCCTCGCAGGTGCAGGGGAGTCTGACAGGGACCGAATTTAGGAGATCCGCAAGACTCCTTTCCAGTGGCTGTCTGTCGATACCTGGGACCAGCAACAGGCTCGACTGAGGAAACAACTACTCGTGGGCAAACCCCACCAACCTCCCTTGGACTTATGGTTTGCCTCCTCCCAGGTACAGGGGAGTTTGGCAAGGACCTCACCGTTTAGGGGCATCGGTGGGACGAGTAGCCACCCCCTCCACAACACTAACCCGGGTGCAGGCACCAGCACTTGCACCGACACTTGCATTATGATCCTATCTGAGCAACAGTACTTACCAAAGCATTGAATTTCTTATCCATCCGAGCTTCAAGACTGGTGATGGCAGTGGGTTCAGAGGGAAGGGAGCCAAGTAACGGAGTTGTAGGGAGAGCCAGAGAAGTAGAAATTGGGGAACAAGAAGTCAAAGGTGTAGAGAAAGCCGGTTTAGGGGTAGAGGACACAGAAGCTCTAGCCTTGGCTCTAGCAGCCACTTTCCTAAGCCTAGCTTTCTCTAATTTATCCAAATGATTGGTCAACACTTTCCATTTACTTACGGCCCAATCCTTACATTCCTCGCAAGTCAAGTCGGGGGTACATACTTGTCTGTGGCAGTGAAAACAAACAGAATGTTTGTCATATTTAAATGAAGTCAACCTAGTATTTTAACCTTTGCTGCAATACCGGTCACTAGTCACACTCGAGTCTGATAAAATAGTCCAAAAATTTTAAAAGAAGCTATACTAAGCTATGAAATACAGCTCGGAGGCTACCAAATGAAAGATACTTCACCAAATCCTTGACAGACAATTAAACCATCCGGTGAAACTACTCCTGAATTAACAAAACACAGCTGCTGAACGACTGATGTTCAGTCATCAACTGCAGAAATGAACTGAGCTCTTTAGCTACGTTGTACCTATTCTTCCCTGAAAGTGGGCGGGGCACTTACCTGCACCAAAACAAAAGAGTGCTACCGCAAATTTTCAGTTCTTACGCTGCCGTTTAAAGTAGAAACTATAGCTATGTAATTACTTGGTAAGTGTCATATATGAAAATCCTGAGTTATGACATCATATAGTAATGGCGTCATAACATTATATTTACTGTTTTTGTTGTAACAACCACAATATCTGGTTACTTTAAATGATTTTTTTTCTCTGAAGAGCTCAAAAGTGTCTAAATGCTTTGTCATAAAAAGTTTTCCTAAATTATCTAAATGCTGTATAATATAGTGTGGCCATATTATTATGCGAGCCTGAATGATGCCATAATTCAATTACACAGCATTTTTATCAATTTTCTTTTTATACTTGGAAATATCTGTGTGTGACCAATCAATTGCCTAAGAAGTATTAACAGAATGCCAGTGTTTCAATAAAATATAACATATATTGGATTTTCTATGAATATTTGATTGTGCAAAAATAACTTCTTAAATAATGGCCCCTAAAATTTAAAGGTATGGAGTGAACTGCAGAGTGATATACTCCTCCTTTGGTCTTCCTGGGGACAAATGAAGTTTCATTTACTGAGTAACTGCCTGTATTCCTACAATTGTCAACAACCAGGGTTGCCAGAAAAGCTGATTCCATAATGTGATAACTTATTTTTACTGGGTAAAATGAGCATTATGGCTGAGTAAATAAGGACAGTTTTTGCTATGCAGCAGGCTGGCTGCACCTTACACGCCTGGTGCCCATGGGGCCCCAACAGCCCACACACTGATCTACAGTGTTTGCTGTGTGCTATAATGGATTTTTTAGTGCTTTCAGAAAAACTTTAGCTGTTTTTCAAGATTTCTATTTTTTTGACCCCAAAGTAGCTAGTCGCCCCTTAACATAACTACCCACTTGTAAGAATAGTACAGAATCACTCTTTTCATCAAACATTACATGTTTTTCATGGATATTTCACCTAACTACAAGTTCATTATGGTTTCAAAATTGAAAACCTATAAATGAAAAATAAATAAATTTAGGAACTGTTACAAGGGATTACTTAGAAAGGCATCTGGGGTGGAAGAACACATTCCAATACACTGGTACAAGCATATTTGATGACAACCATGGACTTCAGTAATATGTAGTGCAACACGATGACCATAAAAATCTTATCACTACAATGTGGTGATGCAAAGTAAGCCTGGAAGACAATAATAGAAGACTGTCTTGGCCACTATCAAAGGGAATGTTTGTTCGCAGTGACAGGCAGAACTGAACAGCAACTATAGCAGTTCTGTCACAGGAACAACAACAATGCATTCAGGCCCTTCTGGAGGACAGCCAAGGAATTAAGACAGCCCTAGTTTCATGCTAAAAAGGAACTAAAAACTGCAAAGGTGACACAAGTCCAGCAATGAATCAGAATGACCAATGCTGCCATAATGATGATTCAAGGATGCCTGCCTTAGCATGGTTTCTACATTTATTCACTTACCAGTGTACCTTTTCTGTGCATGATTCTCTAAGTAAGGGTTGATGTAAAATAAAATTTTAATCTATGGGACAGGCAAAATTGGGTTACTTAATCTAGGGAATGGAAAAAATTAATGAAATATAACTGTGAATAGAAATACAGTATTGCATCACATCTAAAGATATGAAGTTCAAAAAGGATTATTGTTAAACAGTGATGCTGAAGAGTAATTCAGTAAGATTTTTGGTGGCCATATAGTCTCCTTGAATTTTCCCTGGCCTGGAGACACTTGTAATGATAAAGAAAACACCTAGTGAATAAGACAGTGAAAAGAATTTGCCTTCTTGGCTAATTACAATACTCTATGAATGTTGGTTAGTGTATATAACACAAGATCTAGTCTTCACTACTAGAAATGACTGAGAAAAAGAAAAGGATTATAGTAAGCCTACATTTCCAATGAAGATCACTCGTTGTAGTATATCTCTAATGTGGAACTGTCCCATTAGATCATACAAACATGGCACTATAGAGGATATCAAATTAAGTAAAAAACTAACTACAATTAAGGTAGTACAAAAGAAAATTAACATGGAATTGAAATAAAAACAAGGAATTGAAATAAATATTCACCATACATGCAAGAGCGAGGGATGTGGCAAAAGATATGAAGGAAAGAAAGTAGGTACTTTCTACATCAATAACAAAAAATGAACCAAATTACCCTACAAAAATCAGTACTTAGCAGTTTTCCCATGGGTGACATAATCATTTTTATGGGCTTGTAGGAAAGCTTTTATGGGCAAGTGAGTCTTTGAACTCAAGGTATATTTGGAAAGAGCAATTAATTCCAAACAATAGAGGTTGTTTCCTATAATGACTACTTACAAGGCCAGAGGAAAATACTGCTGACAGTGGGTCTTGTGTGGCAAACTGCAAAGATTCTCTGCAAATACCTTCAGTTCCAGGCTACAATGCTGTCCTCCTTTTACTTCCTTTTCATTCCCATCAGTTTATTTCCACCAAGCTATCTAATGTCTTTACCTATAACTTGTTTAAATTTTCACCTATGCCTAATACAGTATAAAACTCTATTATATATTCTATGTATGTTTAGATATGTGATTCAGTGGTCTCATCAAACAACTTTATATACTAATGGCCCTTAGTGTAGGTGAGAAGAAAGAATACTGACTGTTGTGCATAGACTACAAACACTAACCCAATGATGCAGAAATAGATAATGCCTCGAAAACATAGTATACACGTGTCATTTAGAAGCATCATATGACAAGATTTTTGCAAATCAGAATTCCTAGAGATGCTCCTTCTTCACCTGAAGTGAATATTCACAAAGATATGACCTAAGTGATTCAGACTTATGATAAGACTGTAGTGGAAACTTTTATACTCCAACAAGACAATAGTTACATGTTCAGAAATTCATATATAAAACTACAATATGAAGTTTTCATAATAAAACTAATATTGTAATACTTACCTGAACACCTGAATTCGCCCTTAATCCCACTAGCCTGAACAACTCTCAATTACCCATCCCACTAGTGGGAATTTTAACAGCCAGTGTTACCAGCGCTGCAGGCAAAATCTTGCCACTTGAGCTACCAAAACAAACGGTTGGCAACGCTGACACAGGTGTGCGCCGACAATTTTCGTCAATTGGTTTATTCAAGGTCAAAATTGATGTGGGGAAAGGACGGTGGGAATCATTCAGGTGTTCAGGTAAGTATATTACAATATTAGTTTTATTATGATAACTTCATATTGCAAAACACTCCCTGAACACCTGAATTCGCCCGATTAACAACATTTAGAGTAGGAAGGATCAATTCTATTGCACTCCCGTTTGACAGCCGCAGAGATGATAGCTCACCAATCTGCTCTGCATAAGATATCTGTTTAGTCACACACTCACCATATCAATCAATGCTTTCAGTGAAGAGACATGTTGGAGAGTACTTTGATCAACAATCAGGTCAGTACTCTCGGTCCGTCGACCTCCCATGTGGCTCTTCAGAACCTCTCATGTATGGAGGAGAATGAGGCAGAGTTCAGAGCCGTTGACCCTCCGGGAGAACCATCTAAGTTTGCCATACACCCACTTTTTACAACCGCAGAGATGGCAGCTCACCGATCTGCTCTCCATAGGATATCTATTTAGTTATACACTCACCTTATCAATCGATGCTTTTGGTGACGAGACATGGAGAGTACTTTGATCGCCCATCAGGTCCGTACTGTCGTGGTCCATCGACCTTCCATGTGGTTCTTCAGAACCTCTCATGTATGGAGGAGTACGATGAATCTCCCATGTGGCTATTCAGAGCCTCTCATGTATGGAGGGAAATGAAGCAATGTGCCAAAGTGCTGATCCTCCGCCATGTAGGTTGCAGATAAGGCCTGACTGACAAGCAAAGAAGTATCTCAGCGCCGACGAAAGAGCCTAGCCTACTAGAGCACCCCCTTCGACTCTTGTAGGGAAACTATCAAAGACTAAGATACTTAAAATGTACTAAATCTAAGTTCATGTGAATATACTATCACTGTTGCCTAAAAATTCTAAAGACTAAAAGGAATTCCTCTATCTGGTTAACCTAAGAATCTCCGCACTAAGTGAATACCACCTCAGCTAAATGAATGCATCCTAGGTAATAGACTTCGCTGCTACACGTGGACTAAGAAAATAACCCTCCAAACCTCCGCACTAAGTGAATGAACGCACCCTAGATAGCAGACTTCGCCTCTACACGCGATGAGGCGAATCGAACGTCTCTTAAGTAAAGGAAGTAAACACTGAGACGGACCTCCAAGTAGCTGCCTCCAGAATAGAAGGCACTGAATAATCCCTTAGAAAGGAAGATGAAGTGGACATACTCTGAATACTGTGTGGTCGGGGAAATACAGAGCTGAAGATGACGAAGAAGGAGCCTGGGAAATCACCTCCCTCCGAAAGTAACTAATCGCATTCTTTGACAGCGGACAGGAAGGATTCTGCTGAGAGACAAGAAGTGTACACGGAAGTGGACGGAGTTTCTCAACCTTTGATAAACAGACTTTAATGCTCGCACCAGACAAAAGACATCTCCGCTGGATCGCTGGTAATGAACACTTGCAGATAAAGAACTTTAAACGAACAAGGCAGAGTTTTAACCTCCGACAATGTCTTCGCCACAAATTCCGGAAGAAAGACAAATACGTATCATTTCTCGCATATGAATCCAACCTAGAAACTGCCTGAAGCTCACCCAACCCTCTAGCTGAAGCTAAAGCTGTAAGAAAAAGCAACTTCATAGTCAGTGTCTTAACACTATAGCTTCAATGGGTTCAAAGGCAGGGGAATGCAAGAAAAATATTGAAGTACTTCCGGCAAGTCCCAAGGAGGGGCCCGAGTCGGCAAGACAGGACGTTCAATCTTAAAAGGACGTAATAAATCATCGATTACCTTACTACTAGAGATTTTAGGAAGGTGGAAACTAATTGTACCACTAAGCACTGGGTGGTAGTCAGCAATCACCGAATATGAAAGACCCTTGACTTTCCGAAGGAATAAAAGAAAATCAGCTATTTGGCTATGGAAGGTCTACAGATGGGATGACCTTCCTACGACACTAACTTCTATACCTTGTCTAGCTGAACATGGTAAGGCTTACGGGTTGACTTTCTCAAGATGAAAGAAAGCTGTCTAGCCACAGCTTTAGGGAGTCCAGACTGTCTAGCTGCTCTCTCTACAGAGAGCTCTAGAAACCAAGCGCGTTGGGGCCAGCAGGGAGCTGTTAGAGTCACAGACGTCTTGACGCTCTTCCGCAATTTCCTTATTGCCTGATGAATGAGACTGGATGGAGGAAAAGCATACACCTGCATGTGATTCCAATTTGTAATGTCACATCGGTGCCTATCAACATGGGGACCAATATTGGTGAGAAATTAACCAGAAGACGATGGTTTAATCATGTCGCGAATAGGTCCACAGTTGCTAGCCACTTCCGGAGAACCTGACATATTACTTCGTGGGCCAAAGTCCACTCTCCCTACCAATACCTTGATCTGAGGCATCTGTGTACAGATGAACGTTGGGAAGAGGGGAGTCGATAGACTTTCCCGGTGTCAGATGCACTTCTGACCACCATAGACGATCCAACAGGCAAGAATCGCTCCTGACTATAAGTGCGTTCTCATTGCGAAAGTCCCAGCGATTCCTGAGACATACCTGACGAGCACATCCGGAAACGAGAACCTGGAATTAAAAGAGAGAGACATTCTCCCTAAGAGACTTCTCCAAGCTGGTACCGGCCATTCCCTGTTGAACAGGAACCCTTCTACCTGCTGAAGGACCAACTGGATCCTTTCCAGGGTTGGGAAAACCCTCAAAAGAAGAGAGAGAATCCTCCTACCTGAATAGGTTAAAGATTCCATGAGAATTCCCTCACTCTTACTATCTCCTCTAGAGAGGAGGCAAGGATCAACCAGTCGTCTAGATACCTCAACACTCCGCACCCTCGACGATGCATACTTGCCGACACCGGAGACATGAGTTAAAAGCAACAACGTTCGTCATACTGGCTACATCATCTTCCTTGAACATAGAATTAGCTAAGGCTAAGGTGTTCTAAGCAATATCTCTTATCAACGTGATAAAAATTTTGACTTTTCTGCTCCAAACGTCGTAGAGGAAGCCAAAGCATTCGCCTGGTGAGCCAGAACCCTCGAGATAAATTTATTAGGCTGCAAACAGCCACGGATCCGAAGGGACATAGGCGTCCCTCTTTTAGAACCCCATTACAGTAAACGTGATAGCATCCAGAGAGAGTGCGCAAGAGCCTTAGTCTGATTGCGCAACACATCCTCCAAAGCACCTGCTTCCCTAAGAGAAGTCCCTACGAGCCGAGACAACGCCACAGACCTAGACAGGATTGCCTTAACTGATTCACTGAATGGCAACCTGACACCTGCCAAAGGGTTACCTCGAACTGTGTAAATATTCTTACGCGGAGAGAGAAGAGATGAGTCCTGTCTATTAGAAGCCACTACTGACGCTACACGACTGTCCGCCTACTCCAAAGCCTGTCTAACCTGATCGAACCAAACCAGCCAACACGAAAAAGAAGCAGGAGCTGGTTTAGTGGCAAAAAAAAAAAAAAAAAAAAAAAAAAAAAAAAAAAAAAAAGACTGAATTGGAAATCGGGAGTCCGGAGCTTTTGCTTGAGGCTACAAAGAAGTAACATACTCAAGAATGCGTCTGTAATCATTACTACTGGCAAGAGGACATTCTAAGTCCACCGGAATCTCCTGCACCTTTGGATAAGAATCCTGTTCCACAATGTCCGAACGGTCTAAGACCTACGAAGGAAGAGGAACTGAACAAAGCCCGGACAACGATGAAGAGTCAGCAAGCAGACCGCCCTAACCAGAATGCTGAACACCCACACCTAATTGAGTACCCAGAGCTGAATCCGCATAGTTGAACCCGCCGGGAAGAAGAGAAGGCTCAACTGAAGTAGCCAAACACACCCTGCTAAACCCTAGGGGAGGATGCGCAAATGAAACCGCTTGCGGAGGGATGGAAGAAGATGAAGAAGAAGGAGGGAGAATGAAAGAGGTAGAAGTTACCCTCAGAATTACTGCCGCAGAAAATGCAGGTGATGAAAGCCTCGTACCGCTCGAAGAAGGTACCGCATGCCCTGCCAAAACCACGGAGTGCAAACCCGAACTGGAAGCGACAGGCAAACCCTGTGAAATACCTGATACTACCGGAACAGGCGCTGAAGCGGAAGCAAGGGGTTGTGCATATCTGAAGGGATGGAACATGAAACTCCTGCAGCCAAATTCTGTCGAAACTGCGTTTTCACCAGTCCGGAAGCTCCTCCTACCGGAGAAGACTGTACTGAGGAAGGAGAGGCGGGAGACAGAGGAATAGCAGACGCATAAAAAAAAGTTACCTGACAAGAGGAAAGCCAAAAGTCGAAGGAGGGAAAACGGAAGATGCAAAAGCTGCAAGAAAGACCGGAGCAGAAGAAGAAGAGGCCGAAGAGGAGACTGAAAAAGGAGCAGCAGAGAATGTGGGAGCAGGAGATGAAGCAACAGATAACCCGACTGTACTGAGGAAGGAAAGGCGGGAGACAGAGGAATAACAGACACATAGAAAAGGTTACCTGAGAAGAGGAAAAGCCAAGAGTCGAAGAAGGAGGGAAAACAGAAGATGCAAAAGCTGCAGGAAAGACCGGAGCAGAAGAAGAAGATACCAAAGAGGAGACTGAAAAAGGAGCCAACAGAGAATGTGGGAGCAGGAGACGAAGCGACAGATAACCCAGAAGAAAACTTAGAACGAAGGGACAGAAGGTACACCGAATCTGCTAACCCCCTCCATAATCCTGAAACATATCTGACATGAATTCTGGGCACTACTATGTCACATAGGCTACTCCCTAATGTTAGAGAAACCATTCAACAAAAATAACCTCTCACCATAGCTCTGTACCTGTTTGAAAGACCCAGCAAGTCCGCCGTATATTCCGCCACATCCAATTGCAGGTCGCACAAACTACTTTTAGAAGCTGAAAGGACACACCAGAATCCGCCTTACTAGATGGAGGAGTAGAAAAACACAGAGAAGGGGGAAACTACAGTAGAACATTCAGAAACAGTCGGAAGTGAATTAGGAGTTAGAGCAGAAGGATTCTGCACCACCGGAACTGAAACATTGACTTGAGACTTTGAGCCAGACCGAGAAGAAGCGATGAAGGTGAAACTTTTGCCGGAGTAGACCGAGAAGAAGCGATGAAGGTGAAACTTTTGCCGGAGCACCAAGAAAAACCACTCAAACCCGAAACCAGAACCCATCCAGGAGAACGACCCTGCACCTTTACTACCTTTTCCTCACTACCTAACCCAGACCCATCCTCCTTTATCTCAACTAGATCCTGATCCTGACTAACGTCATCAACATTAAATTTATCAATACTACAAGAGGGTGGGGGGGGGGGATCCTTCACTGCCTGCTCTGTGCCGAGGGGGTCGGAGAACCTACCCACTTGGAGGCTTTGCAGTTCTCCATTACCCTCAGCACCCGTTAGGGTTGGTTCTGGAACAGGCAGGGAGCCGAAAAGGAAGAAGGATTAGACATCCTAAAACTACTACCATCCTTATCTGAGAAATGTTGAAAAGACTAGCTATTAAATTTTCCATACTACTTGCAATCCTATCCTCTATCTGTTTGACTACCTCTGAACTCACTAAATCCATCAACTGATCTATAGCAGAAGCCTGAGATACTTGAGGCAACGAAGAATCTGACCAACGTTTGCCACCCTTACTAGCAAGAAGAACCTGACCAACGTTTGCCACCCTTACTAGCCAAAGACTTGCAATGATGAATGTAATCCTCCATCTCTTGTGCCTTCCAATCGGAACATTCATCGCAATGAGTCTGCACATCACACTTAACCTTCCTACATACCTGACAGAATGTCTATCGTGTCTCAAGGTACTCATCCGTCTCTTGCAGGAAGAAGCGATGAGCTCCAGCGTCCACCGTCGTAGGGGAAGTCGAGGTCGACGTTGAAGCCGATGGCGCAGTAGTAGAAGGTGAAAAAGTCCATGATGAACGATCGAGACCGGGAACCTGTGAGTCCAAATCCAAATGACATTCCACATCGAAGATATCCAGAAAATCCAGGAGAAAAACCATTAAATACAATCCAGGTCTCCACCAGAAGCCCAAATCCAAAGAGAAGTCGGGCAATAGGATTAAAACCTCGCACTGCAGGAGGAAACAACCTTCCAGCAGCACAAACAAAAAGGAACTGATGAAAATGGGGCGTGTCCACGCACATCTGTCAACGTTGCCAACGGTTTGTTATGGCAGCTCAAGTGACAAGATTTTACCTGCAGCGTTGGTAACGTTGGCTGTTAAAATTCCCACTAGTGGGATGGGTAATTGAGAGTTGTTTGGGCTAGTGGGATTAAGGGCAAATTGAGGTGTTCAGGGAGTGTATTGCAATATAAAGATTTAATAATGCACAAAGCAAAAAACATAACTCACCTGCTGCAGGTACCGAGTCTAGTGTTGCAGGCTGTGGTAACTGTGGATACGCTGGTGGATGTGTGTATGCTGGTGAGATAAGTGAGTGAACAATACAACTGGTATCATTCATGGGATTATAGTTGCCTTGCAGCTGACCATAGTGATGGGAAGACAGAACCATAACCTTACAACTTGGTGACACAAGGCCAAGTATCTGTCAAAGGAAAAATAAAATAGTATGGGCATCATTTTTTAATGAAAATATTAGCTTTATTATTCAAAAGTTCTTAAAAATTTTATCATATTACAGTACCTAATTTCAGTTAGATTTATTGTATAAAAATAACTTTAAAACATAAAATAATGGTCAACTATTCTGTATAATTATTACAGTATTATTGTTATATAACCAGACCACTATGCTCATTCATTTACCTCTAAAAGCTAGCCACAAGGGCTTGTCTTTATTAATGATAAGGTTTTGATCGTATTTATTAAATTAAAACTCTTTACAAATTTTACACTTAAGCTACAATAATTGAAAATTTGAGAGATTCTGAGAAAAACTTTTTATACTTAAGCTACAATAATTGAAAATTTGAGAGACTCTGAGGAAAACTTTTTAAGCTATTTTGTTTCCAAAACTTGAGGTTCATTGCTAATTATATACTGAACATTCACACAAAAAAATGTTAAACTATGTGTTACTCTAGTCTACATATATGGACTGGATTATGTGGGCTATTCATCTGATATCCATGGGTCAAACAACAGATGCCAACTCTAAGACTAAGGAAGATGACTGCAGCTGTAACCATTTAAGTAGCTGATACAGCATCAAATGATTACCAAAGATAAAGAGTTTGGCGCCACTTCAAGTTGGCAGGGCATTTAATTCAAATGCATGAAGAGGCAAATTTTCCAAAATAACTTTCATGTTTTATGAATACAAACCACTGCTTACTTAGAATTCCATTCCTTTATCTCTGTTCAGTGACAGAAAACCAGCTTAACCCACAAGAGGGGATGTCCGGGTGACTCTGCACTGTTTTAAATTTTGAGGGACAATTCCTTGTTTACCAATACCAACGAAATAATTTTTCGAGGCAATGCGTGAGTCGTGACGACTTATAAAAGGAATTTTATATAACACTAGCTTGGAAACTAGTTTTACACTGTACATACTGATTTCTGTTCAGAATCAAAATCTCAACATCAGGTCAATTTCCAAAATTAGAACCATCAGCATCTCAGATTAATCCCTAGTTGGGGTTACTGTTTTTAATGAGTTTTTCCACGAGCTTCAAACATTTATTTAGCAGCTCACTCCATAATTTGTTCTGGCAGATGTTTTGAGAACAGATGCCCATCCAGGCTCCAACCCTCTCTATTTATCAGGGCTTGGGAAAGATAAAAAGTTTAAAAGTCTAACCACTGATAAGAACAGCAATGCAAAACTATCACCAATACATGCGAGCAGGGGAGTCCATTTCCAGAGGAAAACTTTTCCCACACACATTTTCATTTTTATATAAAACATAATTTCATGATGTTTCATGGACTCAACTCTTCAAAATCATCTAATGTTTCCTCACCTCCAAGCACTGCTCCATCATTTTCTCTTTTTCCTTTAATCACCAACTACAGATACTGTGAATACTGTAAATAATCCTTTGAGTTTGCAGCTGATACCCAAAGATAACTTTTGCCTCTTTTTTATCTAATCAGAACCACTGGCAGCTAATTGTTTGTAATCAAACTCTGGGCAGTTAACTAAAGAGCAATAAGTGTTAAGTTTAGGGATGAGATTACAAGCTTAAACAAAACCATGGTTTGACTATTACACGTTATGACATACTGTAACTTGAAACTATTTAATATTTTTGGGAGATTCTTGCTGCATGCCAGAGATCATGAGAGGACATGCAATAAATGCAGCACAACAAAAACTATAGTTATCTGGTTAATTTAGTAAATAAATAGTTACTGTTTGAGTTAATAGCTTTTTCAAACAAACAGTGCACACTAGTTTACAACTTCCACGCTTAAGAATTATAATTTGATTTTTCTTCCATCACAAAACTTTACTGGAAAGAATTTTCAACTTTAGTATTAACATTAATTGTAAATCTGCTTGACTTTGTTTATAAATTTGGTGCATCACAATATGATAATTCTGTATGGGAAAAACATAAAAAAAAAAAACACTTACCATCTCAGCAAATCTGTTGGCCAAAATTGCTGTTACATCCTGACTAACATTACACACCAATACAGAGTCTTGGATAATAGAAAGAGATGAGGATTTGAGTTTACGAGGACGAAAATCACTAGTGTCGTCAACCTCCATGGACTTTTCCACTTTAATCGATCCACACTCTACGCATCCTTTTGATATGAGTAGTGTTTCACAGAAGTCTGAAAAAAGAAAGCCGTTTGACTTTTACAAACCCAAATTCAATACAAAAAGTTTAAAATTAATCTGATGGATGACAACACAGACACATTAAATATATGGTATCTGTTAAACCACAAAAAGGAGAGCCATGAAAAAATGGTCTATGGTATTGTGTTATTAAATTGAGAATGTAAATCACGGACAAAAACTATTTAATAATTCTTCAACCATTTTTCCTACTGCATCGTCAGGTAACTGTGTTCCCAAGCAGTTTTACTCCACAACTGCCTTAAATTATGGTTTCACACTGTTGCTAGACTATTTCAAATAAAGCAACAGATGAATTCTCCAACAGGAATCACAAACCAAAAATTTTGGTCTAACTCACCCTTGCTACTGCATAGACATTTAGATTTTTGTTAGTGATCAAAGCATTCAAGAATGCCTTTGTTAAAAATAAAAACAAAACTAAAAATAAAAAACCTATGAAACTTTGGTTATTTATAACCAAACTTTCATACTATTCTTTAACCTTTTAGGTATGGTAGCATAACGAGCACTTGTCCTTTATTGATCTCTGACTTGCCAACAGTTGGGCCCAAAGAAGCTCCTAAAATCCAAAGTTCTTCTTGAGTTGCAAACCTCTCTATTTCCAACTGGCACGACAGTAGTGCAGTATATCATTAAATGACTGAGTTTCAAGTTTAAACCTGAAACTCAATCTGCTAGTAATGATTTTGGCCACACCCTGCAACCTATCTATGATGTACATGCTTGGAAGATACCACCATGATAGGAACTTACCTAATAAATAGTAATGTGACAAGAGAATAGAAGTCTGAGTGTTTTTTTTTTTTCTAGCTATCTAAGAAACTGAGCAAAAATCCATCTTGCTTTGTCTGATGCAAAGTGTAAATAATATGTCCATGCTTCAGCTCACAGAAAGCCACAATAAGAGTAATAATCTTCAAATGTGTAATAACAATAATCTTCAAATGTGCAATAAAAGGTGTAAATGTACCCATATTTCTTGTCCTATCCTCCAATACTTAATCACAAACTCATGACATTTATGAGCTTTACCATGTTCCCATTTATTTGATTTTCAGTTATCCTAAGGTCTCAAGTAACTGGATCTGTGGTATATCAAAATTAAATAAAATACAGTGCAAGCTTAGCATTCAGCATTCTAGTTCCCAATTTTGTCACCTATCCACCTTCTTTCCATGTACAAATATGAAGGCAACCTTTGTGATAGAAACTGACGTCTCAAAAATTGTGTAAGCAAGTCCAGTTCAACATTTTTATTACAACACATTCCTCACTTAACGTAGGTTTTTGTAAATCAGTCCAGATAAACTTTAGTAATACTGCTCTCACTAATATTTAAAATATCAAAGCTTGAAGTCTGACATTTGCTTTACATGGTTCAAAGACATGCTTTGCTTGACGTATGATTCATGAGATGTCAAATGAATTTTTTAAGCCGTTTTGGGATATATCTATGTAAACCATCTTTTATCTTTTAAAACTCACTACTTATTTAACTATGTACAGTACCGTACACTGGTTGCAAATGATTCCGTATATTTCCCTTCTCAGCCTAAAAACAGTATACAGATTTAAATGAACTAAAGGTATACAATGTAGTTAGCCTAGTTTTAATTATGACAGTTTCAATGAACTTTTAATTCTAATAATAGGTTATATCATTCTGAAATAAAGATTAAAGATGTTTACAAATTTCAATTATAATTAAAATACACTGTACAATCAAAGAGTGAAAAATTTTTAATTCTTCTAGTCAGACTACAAAACTACTCTCAGTAATTAAACACCCTTAAATCTTGAGGCATTAAGGAGTCAGTAACAGCTGTACTGAGGATGTCCTCATTGGGGCTAAGTTCTAAAGCATATGGGATGGGGTGAAGACCCCTTAAACAAACCTTACACTAGCAATGTTAATCATACAAAAAAGACTGCTTCAATATCCAGCGTGTCATTTACCCTTGACCAACAAACTAGACTATCAATATGAACAATTTCCAAGTATCAGGCAATAAAATGTACAGTGTAGATTGGCTTTAGAATCTCCAAACCTTTAACTACGTATGTCTCCCATTTGGGATTGTCAGGGAGGAAATGGAACTGAAGGACTTAGTTTAATCTCTTTTATCAGTGTCTTATGAGCCTGTGACATCTAGCTGGTCCCTGTATTTAATTGTACAATACTGATCTGAAAAAATACTGTACTGATAAAGATCTACTTCTGTTAGATATGGAACACCTATCTACAATAATCAACAGATGAGTATTTTTTTTCTTAGTGCTCAAAAAGAATGTTCTTACAATGAGTAGGCTACCATTTTGGGTTGATAAAAGGAAGAGCTAAGAAACTTGACTTCTGACATCTCTCAAACACAATGTATTTTTACATAATATAACAGAAAATAATGAGTAATACACTTACTGCCAATTACTTGAAAAATGCAACATAGTAAAAACTAAGGAAGATAAAGAGAAGAATAATGTCTGGTCCCAACGACACCAAACATTAGAGTGATGAGCTTTGAGACGTGAGAATGGCAGCTCATGGTAGGTGTAACCTCCCTTATCTAGCTGAATAATGATACCATGCAATTTATAATCCAAGTTTAGATCTCATTGCAGCAACTAGATACCAGAGCATTTAATGCAATGGATTTAACTCTCGTATGGAGAAATTCAAATCAATACCTCACAACTCACTGGGATATTTAAGATGTTGCAACACTAATAATAACTGTGGAACCAAAAACGGTTCTCTTTAATCAATTAACCAACTGTGGTTTTAAATGTAATAATCTTTTCCCATCAGCATCTGTAAATAGGTGCACATATACAGGCCAATTAACTTTAGGTGCACATATACAGGCCAATTAACTTTAGGTGCACATATACAGGCCAATTAACTTTAGGTGCACATACACAGGCCAATTAACTTTAAACATCAGTGCAATGCACACATTTGATAGATATAATGTACACTCGGCAAGGAAAGTGAGGATACAGTTTTTTTAATCTTCGGACATATATTGCTAATTAATGCGACATCTGGCAACTTTAGAAGGGGGAGGAGCTTCAGTCTTAATGTGTTTGCCTTTTGCTTGACCACCTATAACTTTCAATCATATTCTACGGTTCTGAAATCATTGATACTTAAATGCAGTAATAAGCTTTACAGTATTCGTTCAAGTTGTAATTTGCAGCGATAGTTCTGAGCAAAATAAACATTTTTCCACGTAACCTGCCAACTAACCTTACACAAATGAATTTGTGACACCACAATGAACGGAATGCTTGCGTAATTGGAAACGCGATCTTGATTGAAATCAAGAGTTAAATCTGGCAACGTCACAACGAAAAACTGGGGAACAATAAGGGAATGAATGCAATGTTATGATCGAAAGAGAGATCTTCCATAATGAAATCAAGAGTTAAATGTTGAGCAACCTAGGCCAATGAAAAACATGGGGAACATTGAAGGCTATACTATACTTGTATAGTATGTTTTAGCAATGGAGAGAGAGAGAGAGAGAGAGAGAGAGAGAGAGAGAGAGAGAGAGAGAGAGAGTTGCTGTTGTGTAGGCCTAGGCCTATATGTAGAGCTACTCATTTTATTATTTTTTCTTTTAGAGAGTGAGCGATACTATACTTGTATAGTATGTTTTAGCAATGGAGAGAGAGAGAGAGAGAGAGAGAGAGAGAGAGAGAGAGAGAGAGAGAGAGAGAGAGAGAGAGAGAAACTATGGCAACGTCAAGAAGCATCCAGTTACTTGTGTTTTCCCGCTACTCCGCACATCATAGAGAACGCTCTTGCGGATTTAAATAGATTTGGTCAACCTACCCTAGCTGTCACATCATTTACTGCCATTAATTCCAGCTGACCTTTAACACTGTGAAATATAAATATGAATGTGTAAAAATTAAATAAATTATCATTACCTCGTATGATGATGCAATAATAAGCCTGTTCATAACGGAAAACGAGTAAACATTGCCGTTCTGATAAACAGTACTACACCGAGATATCCATACACTATCTTTTAGATTTCTATGAACGAAGTCATCTGAGAAATTCTGATTACTTCGGACGTCCATGGTGGTTTTAAGTATCTGAACGTTTTTGTTTTGCAGATTTAATATATATGATATAATTTGCATTGTGTTTTCATATTCTAGAGTAAATTTATCGAGATTATGTGTTTTCTGTAAGAAAAAAAATTAAAATTCGATGAACGAAATCTAATGGAAACTGTATCCTCACTTTTCTTGCCAAGTGTACGTTGCATTCAAGTAAAAGCATCATATACACATTCCTACCTGAGGCAAGAGTTCCATATGATATAATGAGAGCATCACACTTTGAAATCCGGGACTTGGTTTCTCCAGCATTCTTGAAGTCTAAGGATAAGTTATGCCTAAAAGAAAAAAAATCTCATTAAAGCAGTGACTAAAAAAGGTTTGAAATAAAACACCAATAAAAAGCTTTATTTCTTATTACTAATTCAACACCATCAACATCCACAGAAATTTTCCAAAATGCTGTACATGGTACCTCTGAATTTTAAAAATTTCTTGAAATGAAATATTCTACACCACAAAATCAGTCGTACTTAAGTTTAACAAGTTTGGAAGAGCACCAATTCCCTGGCAAACTCTAGATCCAGAGAAGCTGGGATCTGACATAGCTACCTATTTCACAGAGATAAGCTAGCTAGATTAACAAACAAGACACTGAGTACTTCACCAAAAAGAGACGCCAGAAAGGAGCGCATCGAGATGAAGTTAGCCAAACAGTTTGAAACAAACGGACGCGCGAGATGTGTTCATAACACGCCCGAGATTGAAACTGAAGCTGGTTACTGGGCGGGTCTCCTCCCTTTTCTCCCCACCGGCATCCGGTGGCGCTGGGTCTCCCGCCAATTATATCAGCGTTCCAAACAAAGTTTGAAAAAATATATCTCGGATGTGTCGAAATTTACCAGATTAAAGCTTTTACAGTGTTTTGGTAGGACTTTATAATGAAAATTAGGCATAATCACAAAAACTGTAATGTAAAGTTAACTGGGTAATTACTTAAGAGTATTGGTCTAGCTGAGAATTTTAGTTGCAATAATGTAAGATGTAATGTTGATAAATCATAAACAACAGCATAAAGCATTTTGGTATCCCTATGTTACTTTAAGACTGCCTTTAAGGGGCATCTATAATTAATAATGAAACTACTGGAACTTGTTGAAGGAAGATGCATCAAGTTTACTGTACAATTATTTAAAGTGAAAATGGAAATGAGAAAAAAATGCATATAGGTTTCAAGAGCCTATGATATTCATTACTAAGATGGTGGGAGATGGGAAATGTAAGTGGAACTGGGATGTAATAAGCTTATTAATAAGAAATGAGGAACTACAATGAAAATGCAGTGGCGCACCACTGAAATGTGCAGAACATGAAAACTACTATAAAATGTTCATTTGGAAAATTCAACTCAAATTTAAACAGCAGTAGTTTAGTCTCAAGAAAAATCCTTTGAGTAAAAGTTTTTTAAGTATACCTTAGTTTTACCAGACCACTGAGCTGATTAAGAGCTCTCCTAGGGCTGGCCCAAAGGATTAGACTTATTTTACGTGGCTAAGAACCAACTGGTTACTTAGCAACGGGACCTACAGCTTATTGTGGAATCTGAACCACATTATAGCGAGAAATGAATTTCTATCACCAGAAATAAATTCCTCTAAGTCTTCATCAGTCGGCCGGGAAATCAAACTCCGGCCTAGCGAGTGCCAGTTCACAGCTCTACCGACTCACCCAACGAAGAGCTTAATCCTTTAGTAGTATGTGGTATGGCCTAGGCTATGGGCTAGCAATCTGACTAGACCAGGCTTAAACAAGTTACTTGCATTCATAGTATTCTGTACTCTTATGTGTTACCTTTCATGGGTAACAATGGCTGCCTTCAAAAAAAACTTGCAAATAACCAACTACAGCAGCAGCCTTATCGGCTGGTAACAATTACAATTCTCACTGACTTTGTGGTGTCCTGGCACTGGTAGCACGTTATGATTACTGATACGCATTTAAAAAAGCTGAATAAAAGTACCTACAACCAGACACTGACCACTGACAAGGGCAAGGGCTATTATACATAGTAATACTAATAAAACAGCTTAACCTTGCAAAAAAGCTGAATAATTTAATCACAGTTACCCAACACACTTCAGATAATGAACTGGCCACGGGACTCTGGATACAATGTAGCCCCACCACCAGATGCCATGTTGCTAATGCTAGGGGTTGACAACAAATATCAATGTGGTTTAACCATTTATTACTTGCATATTACCAGGTAAAAAATGTCTAAAATACATTTAACCTACATCAAAAAGAGTTTAATTAACCAGTAGAATTGAGAAACACCTTTTCAGTTAATCCCTTCACTATTGAACACTGGAAAATACTTGTGATCAAATTTTAAAGCTGACAACCATGTTTTATGGCAGCTTTCAAGCAATCAATAAATTGCAATATTCAATCTGTAACCAATGATTCAAGACTGGCTAAAACAGTGAGCTATGAAATGTGCAAGTTCCATAAGGCCCTGTCCACACGGTCGAGCATTGCTCGGCAAACTTTGCCTCTTTGCGAGCCAAGCCTGTTGTACGCATTTATGCTGCTGTCCTAACGACGCTGGTTGGATAGTGAGAGCCTGGCAGTGACTGACACAGGACCGAGTTGTGTACAATATGGATCTTAAGACACGCAAGAACAAAATCACGCTGTGTACTGTTGTAGCTGTGTGCAAAGATAAAAGCGACAAGGCAGAGAAGGACTTTGTGTAAAGGGTGTCTACAAAGAAGAGCAGACATAGGAAGTCATATGACGATATTGCGGGAACTGAGACATGGTTATGAATCAGATTTCATCAACTATATGAGAATGGACCCTAACTATGTGCAACATTATTTGTCAACAGGATGCAGCTACCGATCACTACAGTACAGCGCTAGGGTTTCCAAGCATAGTGGACTAGACTGACAGATTTCTGTACCATTACAATAAAGGATGTTAATATATTTGGTTTTCAAAGTTCCCATATGTCATATTTACTTGACGTATTCATTATAAAGGGTAAAATAACGGGAAACTTGTTTATTTTCCGTTATTTATTTATTTGTGAAGGTTTTACATGATATTGCGCTTTACTGAAACTTTTCAGTAGGTGACGTCTTTATCCGTTTACCAGAAATATTTCCATCAGTTAACAGCAGGCAAAGCCTCGATACTTCGATAAACATTAGGAAACCGTGTTGAACTGTGTACAATAACCCTTGTTATTTGTCCTAATAGGTCCAGAGAGAGAGAGAGAGAGAGAGAGAGAGAGAGAGAGAGAGAGAGAGAGAGAGAGAGAGAGAGTCAAAAGTGCAGTCACAGGAATAGTGTTTGGTTAACCAGGCTAAGCTACCTCTAAGCTACACTAAAATTCTAGCCTAACTCTGGCTAGCTTCCAAAACACACCAACTTAAAAAGAGGTATAGATCAAACGAAATGAGAATCTTTCATATGGTTTCTTTATAAGTATATATGATACACAAAACAATAAAAAAAGTACTGTACAACACTTCAGTATGCAAACTGTCTCACTTAAGAACTTTGTCACAACAGCCTACCCTACCCAAAGCTACTTTTTCAAGACCATGTAATGATCATCAAACACAAGATATCTAAAGGTACTGTATTGAATATAATGCATATGTTTATGTTATGAATGTTGTGTATGTAGAAATATAACAAGAAAAACAACAAAAGGATTTTCTGTAATGTTGAATGGCAGAGCATATAGGAAGTGTGATGTTAAGGCACCACTCATTTCCTATACTACCCTGTTATTTAAATTCTTTACTGGTCTCTTTTCTATGTAAAGTACAGCCTGTTTGATGTACAATTGTATCATAAACCAATCAAATGTACTGTGCTGTACATCGTATATAAGTTACTCTAAAATACTTTTTTCCCATCTCCACTTCCTCATCAGTATGTAGATCAGCTAAAGATATTCTTACTGGGCCAATCAGCATGCATACAGTGCACAGCTAGTTTACCCGCTGGGCAGAAATATTTCTGCTCTTCTATCTATGCAATTTGATTTTTGCTATGCATATCCAACCACACACACTGTGCACTTTTATGTGCTTTTTTGCCATTATTTTGTTTGGATAAGCGAAGTGCCGAAAGTCAAGGAGATACTGTGGCATTTTGTATTTTCATCCCAATACATGATAATTCCTAGCCTACACATAATCTAATATCAGAAATGGTCCAATGATGGTCACTTTCACATAATTTTTTTCTACAGGGAATATAAGGTTCACAAGTATAATAAGTTTTGTGTTCAGCAGCAATGATGAGAGTGCATGTGATATTCATAAACAGTAGTGAGAGTTCTCTATTTTCCTCTTACATAATTATTACCCATACTCCTCACCAATTAAGACTTCATTAAACTTGCATATCAAAGTGCCTGGATGTTTCCTGACTTCAGCCAATTTCCATGACAGTTTCTGCAGTTTAACATAGGATACCATGTGCCTATCTTCCACGAGAACACCAATGACAAAGTCAATTACCTGGAATGGGAGTGGGCAAAGAGGGAATGTGTCACTTTCAGCTATCTTGCCTATCCTCAAGCTAAGGAACTCGCTTTGTGTAGAAAAAGACAGGCAATTAGCACTATGTTGGGCTAGACTAAGATGAAAGCCTGCATTTCAATTTTATGATTTAGGCTATTTTTTGGTTAAGGTGTTGTAGCCTAAGCCAGTTCAGTATGGGTGGGGGTGAGATTGGGCAAAGTCCCTGCATAAGAATCTGGTACCCCAAAATTAGGTTATGATACATCCCAGTAGCCTTACAGATCTTGCTGCATTTTAAAGTTTTTTACTTAACCTACCCTAGATATCCTAAGTTTTAAGCTAGCCTAGTCTACTTTTGATAGATAATCTGCATGCGTTAGCTTATGTATCTTCTCGACTTATTATACTTTGATAGTGCCTTTCTTATCCTCCTGATTGGTAACCTGTACTCGTTTGGTTTACCACCAACCATTAACCGGGGTCACCAAAGGTACTGTACGAGCCAATAGGCTATGGGAAGAAAAACAAAAACGACAGTTTTGCACCAACAAAAATTATTAGAAATACATAAAACACAAGATAAACACACGTTAACATACAGAGTTTAAGCCTCTGACTACGAGTTAAGGCATTATAGGATTAGCCAACCAAGCTTTGTATGACCCGGGGTAAGGCAAACAAACGAAAATGTTCCGTAAGCAACAACCTATATTAATTCTTACTCAACATTCGCCGATGGGCATTCGTCGTCGTCTTCAAGCTCGTCATAAGCCCGTGATGATGAAAATACCGGTTCTCCAAAATCTAACGCCATTGATGTTTAATTTAATTTACGTTGTCAACACTAAGTAGAGGATGACAACCAAGAAAGCATTTGAGTTCGGATCTTTAGGTAGGCGTTAACTTTGCAACGGCACCTCAGTACATTCAGCTTTCAGCCTTCTTGACATTTAGACACTTTCCTGATTGTTGATCTCCGACTGTCTTAACTTTATAAAATCTTATTTCACTCCAGCTTCAGATGTTTACCCTTTCCCAGAAAAAAATGAACAAACCAGCCTCTGCTGACCGAGAGATCATATGGTTAAACTTCAAGCTTCCGGAGGATATTTTTCAGAATATACTGTATATTCTAGCAGCAAAAAAATGCTTCCCAATATTCTGCACACTCCTGCAAAGTCAGAATATATCCATCCTTTCTTAACAAAGGTGTGATCATGCCACCTAAATTTGAAGGTGGTTCTTTGATGACGCGGTCAACTGATCTGTACCAATACTTCATTATTATTTTCTGTTACAATAAACGGTATAGAATCGACAGGATGACAGGAAGTGCATACGATGCTTGTAAAAGGGCGGGACATAATGCTAATTGCTGATACTTGGCACTACCTTTAACTATGACTACGAATCCTTTATTTATGAAAAGTTCTTAGGCCATTCATAAAAGACAATCATTCTTCATAAATAAAAAAAATTGAAATTTCGGGAATATTCAACCTGTAATGAGCATGGGTTAAATCGAAAATGATAGTGGTAGGGTAAGAATTACCTGTCTTCAGAATTACGAGTTTTGCCGAACACCTGGTTTAACAATATTTCGATACCGCTCCTGAACTGAATCTAAGTAGGTTATTTAGAATGCCAGAATTCAACGCATATTAGTACTGGATTACTTTAATGTTCATTTTCCCTAAAGGCACGGTAAACTCTCTTGGAATGCGAGTCGTCTCTTCATTCAATATACTACGGGATTACCTGGTTTGATATTAGCCACTTTCTCTGATATAGCCAACCTGCATCAGGAATTGACTGGAAGTGAAGTTTCTATCAATTGAGTGCTTCAGTGTGCTCATGGAATATTTCCCGAGTGTGTAAAACCTTATGAAAAAATGAAAATGCTCCAGTCAGCTTTATATGATTTTTACAATAAGAAAAGACCGTATATTTTCCATCTAATGTTAATTTATTTTAAAAAATGATTAAAGTACTAAAAACTGCTAAGTTTATTAGAAAAATGGTGAAATATTGCCCCAAAACTGCAAAAAAAAAAAAAAATGTAAATAGGGCAATATACATAACTCTTGACCTAGCATTTTTGGGGGAACTAAAAATAAAGAAGGCACGCAGATCAATTTTCAATCATACTTGGACAAATAACTAAATGCAAAAAATTATTTTTGAGATTGTAAAATAGGTATCTTTTACATAAAATATTTCGATTTTTTTGTAGTGTTAGAGGAAAGACTGCAAAAGAATATGTAAAATAGTTTTTTTACAATATAACTTTTATCATGTAGAATAATAGACAGGACTTTCTTTATATTATGTAGACACAGGAATAAAACTGAAAAGTAACTGAAAACATATAGAAAATTAAAGACTTTCTCTAATATATTTACACGTATGAAAATCATAAACAGTACAACTGAAATAAAAATTTTTATTTAAAAAACCTAAACAAAAATTCAATTAACCACTGTTTTTGCCTGACTTACTACAATCAGGATTTTATGTACTGTACTTGCTCACAGTTTGGTACATTTAGGACAAGTTTTACAATGAAATGTTGTCTTCTTTTGCACTGCCCTTTTTCTTCACGCAATAACTACTTCTTATACTACAAACAAAGCAATCAGGTTTGTCATTTTTGTCTGCAAAGTGAGCAACGGAAACCTGCCTTTGAGTCTCCCTGATAAGTGATTCCAGTCTCTTCTTAAAATCAGTGGCCTATTTGAGCGTCCTTCCAACAACCCATTTACTACCTGTTCCATAATTTCCTTTTTGTGTTTTATTAGGATTTTGGTTATCATTAGCTATTTCTGCATCTACCAAGGCCACTGTATAACAAAACAACATATTCCTTGATATCATTTCTTATTCCTCAGGCTAAAGTTTTATGTTGCACATAGTTGATCAAACCTGTCAACCCCTCCATTATATATGTATTATAAGCTTAAGCAGATGGTTTATGTGCAGTTCTATCAACTTTTTTTGTTATATTGTTACTCCTGTCACACTTGGATCACCAATAATGGGCATGTTCACTTTGCCACTGTTCTGCCAAGTTGCTGCTATCATAGTATTTTCATTATTTTTTTTATGTCTAATCATAAAATGAACATTAGCGTAAATCAAAATAAAGTAAAAAAAAAAAAGCACTTACCAGGATAATAAATGCAGAAACATTTAAAATATTAGGAATTACATGATTACTTAGTTACCATTGATGAAACAGTAACTGTTGTTTAAAGTTTTCATGTTGAAAACCAACCTAACCTGCATAACCCAAACACATAATTGTCTAAGTGGTTAAAAAAAAGCAATAATTGGCCTACATAATAATGAAAGAATAAAGCGGAAAAGTAAAGTAACCCATCTTACTCAACACACAGTTGTGTAAGTGAAGCACAAACAAAACAATCACTAGTCTTCATAAGAAATGCAAAAACAAATTATATTGACCGATTTTATAATATTTTTGGTTTCATTGATCAGTCAGTGCCTACTTTTCAACATTCCCAAACAAAACCAGCGAATCATTCGGTACCCACGGTTCATTTTCCAAACAAAATCCCCGGAGCCTAGCCTACTAACAACACAGATATATGTGGCTAGCCTAGGATACTCCTACCTCCCTCTTTCTCTATTTTTATATAAAGATATGTATATATCTAGCCTTATATATAAAACATATATAAACAGACTACTCATTTACATATAAACTTCGGCATCACTGTGGTCACTTAAAAGGTTAGACATTTAAGTGGCCATTTCAAGTACCCAACAATAACATCAAGATTGATGCCATCATCTCTGCTTCATTTTACTATTACATGTTCTTATAGTAACTTATGAAGCATTTTATAACTAGCAATTTTTCGTAACAAATATAATGCATTAATATGCAAAACATTTGACTGATTGAGAACAAATAAGCAAATTGCAGGTCATCTCTTGATCAGCTGAGTTATATCAGCTGAACTACCTTTGTTATATTTATTACTATTTCGTGAATCGTGACCAGGGCTCCCACTATGCTTCAACAGTATTTCCCTAGGCAGCTGTTCAAAATTCCCTAAAAAAGTTCAAAATTCCCGAAATAACTTTCTATGTTAATATCCATTGAATAACATTAATAAAAATCAACAAATATACTAAATTCTAATCCACAAATATGTTTACTCTTAAATTTTAACAGTAAAATGCAGGTCTATAAAAAAGGACTTAAATAAGCAAATGTAGATTTGTTTTTTAATATACTTACACAGTGTTGGAGCAATTGCATACTTGAAGAAAACGAAATGAGTCTGGTATCTTGACAGTTGTCAATTAAGTGAAAGTTATGCTGCTTGAACATGAAAAACACACACACACACACACACACACACACACACACACACACACACACACAAACAAAGTAACCACTTCTGAATGAATAACTTAAAGTTGAACTTCTTGTAAAATAAATAAAAAAAACTCATATACAAAATAACCACTCTGGAATAAACAACCTAAAGTTGGACTTCTTACAAAATGAAAAAAAAACCACTTCGGTATGAATTAAACTAATCTCTGTCTTAATTATCCATATGTCTTTTTATGATTTCATGAGCTTCAGTATCAGTGGCGTTGCTCTTTACATTTCGAACTAAATTCAATAATTCGGGAAAGTCACTCAAGTTCAGTTGGTGGGCATTTTTTCCAGTGGTAGCTAGTCCTTCTTTTGCATGAAGTAGAGCTACAAGGCTTTCTCGTTTGAGACTGTGTCTGTACTCATTTTTGATACGATTTACAGCACTGAATAGTCTTGCAATCATTCATGACAGTTTACCGTCTCACCACTGGTAGTGGTACCATTCATAAAAATTCAAGTCGGATATCACTGACAAAAAATAATAACAATAATAAATAATCGTGAGTTTTTATTTGGAATTTAAAAAGTATATAATAGTGGCTGATAGTCGAAAATTCCCTAGATTTTCAGAAATCCGCAAATTATTCCCGAAGCTCCTCAAAAGTCCCAAATCTACGGAAAATTCTCTAAAAGTGGGAGCCCTGATCGTGACGCCACCATTGGATGATGATAGACATTGCCTTCAAAAAAAAATTTTTTTACTGTAAACTAAAGAAAACGGATCAACAATTTTAAGGGAAGACATTTTTCTTTGGTTGTAAACTGGAGTCGACTTTCGCACTTCAGTTATAATTTTCTCTCGTCGTTCTCTCTGGTCCAACTCCACCAAAGGCACTCTGTGAGATTGCAGTCTCACTCAATAGTGCATTGATATTTTGAAATACATACGCGTATTCCATATTAATTGTTAAATACACACTATCATAACACTTGGAGAATAAGATTGTCCTCCATTTTTTCTTGAAAGACTTTATGTTTTCAGTCATTTTTATTTCAAGTATGAGCCTATTGTAGTCTTGCAGCCCTAAAGACTCAAACCCACATTTCAAGTGAATCTTGTCTTAAATAGCTTAAGACAATCCGTAGTTAATCTTGTTCTAACTTAATCCAATGGCTGTATTATGCACAGAAGTTTTAAATATTTTGGACGTCCAGTCTTGACAGCTTGATGAGTCATTACACAAATTTCGAACATTATTCTAACTAGGGAGCCAATGCAAATGAAATAATAAAAATGCAATCCTACCCTGAAGAGCCACACTTTATCAATCTTGCTGCCCCATTTAATGGATAATGACAGATAGAGTTGCAAAAGTCCATTGCATTTATGATGTTGCAAAATCATAATTTTTGGATACAGTTTCACGATATTTTTGTTGTAACGCTTCCCACCATGTTGTGTGTCCTGCTTTATGAATAATCTCGACTGCTTCCATCAGCAAAATTAACAACTGCGTTGCCAACAGAGGAGTATCGATGACTAAAATACCTAGTTTGCATTAGCAACTTCACTCTTCTGTTTAATGCTTTTGCTTGAAGCCTATGAATAACTTTTTACCACCAAGTTCTCTTCCTTACAGCAATAGTAATTCAGTCTTTTTTACGAGATTATTCATTCTTGAGTCAACTTCAAAAGATTCAGTTTTCTTCGTAAGATCGGCAGTTATGTGGACCAATGTCCCGGGGGATATCTATAGAGTAACGAACTGGTTCTATTCTAAAAATTCTGGCATCGCGTTCAGCAATCTAAACTCATTTTCATCCCTCACACAAATTATAGCAAATTGCATTTCTCCATATTCATTCACTATCAAATGGATTTTGTAAAAGAAATTAGGGCACAGCCACTTCAGTTTTTTTTATATTTCCATCACAAATGTCATCTAGAAAGACGCATCACATATAATATCATTTGCCACATTCGCATCCTTCTCAGTCTTCCTTGTCCCTTATCAGATGAGACGATTTTTATGGAACCGTAGCTGTAGTAAGAGCACGGGGGTGTTGGGGGGGGGGGTGATATCATTCATTCATTAAGCACAATAATAACGTACAGTACATAAAGTGATATTTTCATAGCGTTTCGCCTGTTTTGGGGGGGCTGCGGAAAAATTCTTTAAATTTCTTATTTTGCAGGTGGTGAACTGAAAGGAATTAAATGTGAAACCAAGGGAATTAAATGAACCAAAAAGACGTAAATGGTGAAACAAAAGAATAAAATGGAATTAACTGAAAAGAGGAGTAACAGTTCCTTGGAGTTACCGTAATATTCCTATAACGGACAAAATCTATTGTACTTTTTTCTATATCACGGGAATAGTTAGTTAACTCCTTGAATAAATCAAATTTAAACAAAAAAATTAAATGGCTCTTAGAATGAACATACCAAAATAAAGAGTGACTAGATAACTTTAGGGCAAAAAATTGAGGGTAAAAATTTTAGCACTCAGTGTATTATATAGAATTCTTTACTGTTTATAAAACATATGTAGATTTACCATTAATTATTATATATACAGTATATATATATATATATATATATATATATATATACATATACATACACACACATTAATTTACAAATAACTTTCTAACACTACCTACTTATGATTACAAACCGACACAGACGCAAACACAAACACACACACATACATATATATTATCGGTTTATATATGTATATAATCATATGTATATATATACATATATGTATCTATGTATAACTGAATCACGAAAATATAGAACGTGATGAATATATAAATAAAGACAAAATCCACGAAGGAAAGAGAAACAATGGAGTGTTGCGAAACCTTTCGACTTGTCCTTTACTTAGCAGACAAGTCGAAAGGTCTCGCAGCACTCAATTGTTTCTCTTCCTATATATGGATTTTGTCTTTATATATATATATATATATATATATATATATATATATATATATATATATATATATATATATATATACTCTTGTCTTGTAAAGTAAAACAAACTTCTTTTGCTCCTCCTATAATTCCTCTTATCACTATACCACATGACAATGAAAAACCATTGAAGATTTAGTCTTGCCCACTTTGAGACCTCTATATAATGATGCTGTGGGCACAGTTAAATCACGAGATCGGTAAAAATATAACTTACTGGAACATTAGGATATATCTCAACTATTTACTGAAAAATGAAATTAAGAGTTACCAGTGCTTAATCCTCTTTCAGAAAATTCTTATTTTCGGAGCAGCCCCTGAGTGAAGGATACACGCGTTTGAGAATGCGTCGAAAGATTTAGGAAGGATACTGGCTGACGCTTTCGGAATCATTGGGCTTCTAAAGTGTAATATAAAGTCCAATCGAAGATGCAATGTATTACTACCCTATAACAATTTTCATGTCATCTTAATGATTTACTTACAGTTTTATCTATTTTTAATATGTTAATTTATTTTTATCTTTTTTTAATAAGCGAGATCTCCTCTTTCTGTATTTCCCTTTACCGTCTCCTCCTACTTTCTAATGAACACCTTATTCATTGGAAGCTTAAAATTCAAGTCCATGGCCAATGTGGGCTTGTTCCATTTGAACTGGGTTCATCTTCCTAATAATAATAATAATAATAATAATAATAATAATAATAATAATAATAATAATAATAATAATAATAAAAGCTAATTTCTGTTCCCTCGACAGGTAAGACTATCAGTGCGGTGGCAACTCCACTTCGATTTATCATATTACTAAAAAAAAAAAAAAAAACTCCTTCCTTCTAACACTAACGCATTTCAGATACACTCAACAACTCTCAAGGCATAACTAACCGACTCCATGAAGGAAATCCGGACCGTGTAAGATGATGTCATCTTTACGGGTAAACAAGATGGACGGGATACGATTCGTCTATAGCTCTGAGTGGCATTTTGGCTCCCAGGCGAGTCGTTGTGGAATTAAAGTCTTATAATGCCAGTGAAACCTATCTCAGAAAGCGGTTGCTGAAAACTGGAACTTATGGGGCCTTATGATGTCACGGAAATGTATTATGAAAACTTTTGACATCAGCAGGCGATTATTTGCGGTATTTTCTTTTCATTAATTACCCATTTAATAATTTGCTTTATCATCCGATCGCTTTAGCAGCATTAACACAGTCGATGAATATGGTAGAAATGCAGTTGCATAGCCAATAGCTATACACTTTCTTCCTGACAAATCATCAATATTAAATTAGCGTTTAATACCTCTGCTTCATAAGTAAACAAATCTATTCATAAAACCAAATTACGAAACCTCCCAAGTGAGCATGCAAAACAAAAACAAAAAACCCCGAAACCTTTATGTCTACAAATCTACTTATAAAACAAAATCGCAGAGACTCCGAAAACATAAACATATGCTTACAAAACAAAGTCGCAAAACTTTCGTAAGTCAACTAATCAAAATACAAAACAAAGCCACGAACAAAACAGAAATAAGGAAACGTCTTAAAACGCAGAAGTTAACGACCTAGAAAAGACGTAAGTGCGCAGGAAGGTAGGAAGTCTCAAGACACCTAGACCTAGGCTACATCAGGACAGCGAGGCCCCTTGTAGTGTTTGTTTGTGTATGACCCTTCCGGGGCTGAGTTGGCTCTGAATGGACTCGCAAAGATATCATCGTCGGAATCCTCCTGGGCGCTCTCGACGCCTTACAATGTCCCTGAAGATTATGCCATGAGTCATGTCGCTTATGATGCTATACTACTGCTAGTTAGTAACAAGCACCGCAGAACGAGACTAGAGAGAGAGAGAGAGAGAGAGAGAGAGAGAGAGAGAGAGAGAGAGAGAGAGAGAGAGAGAGAGAGAGAGAGAGTTTCTGTTTATTTTTTCTATTTAAACTGACGTCGAAGGCTTAAAGGCAAACCCTGTAAAATGTACGTAAATAAATGAGCAACAGAGAAATAAAATAGATGAATAAAATAGATGAAAGTTTTTCTAAGGAGAACAGAGCTAAAGAAGAATAGAAGAAGGCCTAAGGACAAGCAGAGCCTGTATGTTTATTTTTATCTTAAACTGGCATCACAGAATCAAAGGTCAACACTGCCGAAGGCAAATAAATAAATAAACGTGTAAAAAATCACAAACGAATACTGCTGAAAGTAAATATACAAGTAAAATAAAATAAATATGTGCAAGGAACCAGAAACCGACACTGCTGAAGGTAAACAAACAAAAGAACTCTATGAATGTTTTTTCAAAAATAATACGGCCATTCTACAGAAAATTATCCGGGTAACATCTGTAACGGTGATAGCATGTACAAGTATCTTTCAGTCTTTAGCTTATGTCTTACTTTTTTATTCACTCCTTCTGTCACTAACCCTATCTCTCTCTTTCTTTATATATATATATATATATATATATATATATATATATATATATATATATAATATATATATATATATATATATATATATATATATATATATATATATATATATATATATATATATATATATATATATATATATATATATATATATATATATATATATATATATACATACATTCATTCATATATATATATATATATATATATATATATATATATACGAGTATATATATACATACATACATTCATATATATATATATATATATATATATATATATATATATATATATATATATATATATATTATATATATATTACATATCATTATTATATATACATTCCAGTTTTCATTATATTTTTACATGTTTTTCTACATCTTCCTTAAAATTTGCAAGCTGGAAAAGCAGTTTAAATGTTTACTTTCTCAACAGTAATTTAGGGGAAGCATATTTTCCAACAAGTACGTGAGTTCACACAAAAAGTACTAGTGGTCAGATTCCCTATGAATAAGGAAGCTGTGAGTTTCTTTTGTCCATTCACCATATATGTATGTATGTATGTATATATATATATATATATATATATATATATATATATACATATACATATATATATGTATAAAGAGTTGGGTTCTATGTGAATTAATACTAGGGCATGGAGTGATGCTGGACTAGGGTTTACTCAAATTTCTATGGAGCACATGCAAAATTTTTGCTGACTTGATGTCACTCATCCATATATTCAAAAGCTACTTTCCAACACTTCTTTTTGGTAGACATTATTCTTAAAGCATTCATAAAAATTTTAACACCAAGTAGTGATACGGCAATTCCTGGTAGGTAAAGGATGGTGTTCCGAAAATATCTCTACTTGAGTTGACTGGGAAATAAACTGTTAGATGAACTGCAATTAAAGACACACACACACACACACACACACACACACACACACACACACACACACAGAGAGAGAGAGAGAGAGAGAGAGAGAGAGAGAGAGAGAGAGAGAGAGAGAGAGAGAGAGAGAGATAACAATAACATTTTACCATAACCTTTTCAAGGAATGTTAGATTTCCTTAATTCTGTAAGTTTGAAGCATTGGTCACAGATATGGTGCTACTTTCTGTGAATAGTACATAACCAAACGAACATAGTTTAGATCTTCAAAGACATGCCGTATAAGAACAAACGGAAGAACTTCCCTTAAACCTTCACTGACGAATATCCAACAAGAGTTAATAGAAAGTATTTTCTGTGATTCGAACAAAAGTAAAACAATCGAATGTCATCAAGATCTTCAGAGCCACAGTCGAATATCCCATAAAAATTTATGAGTGAAGGTGTCAGCATTAACTTAAGCCTCGACTGGGGCACATAATAGCTAACCGGATCTACACGCCCGGCCATAATTCGGACAGCTTTTACGCCCTTAAAAAAATAAGAATAAAAAAAGGGTGACCTCCACCCACTTCGTAAAGAGACGTGAAACGTACACTTCCGCTTTGGCACTGGGAAACTTTTACTCAGGGCCCCCTCTCACACACCCCCTAACCCTCTCCCGTTTTCCAGTATCCTTAGTTGTATTGATAAGAACATAACTCGCTTACATCGTCAAACGAGAGTTTTTGCTTCATTTTCCTTCTAGGATACCCAATGATACCTCATTTTCCCAGAATTCTCTTATTTCTGTAAACTAAGCTGTGCTCTTCAGCTTGAAGCTGTGTTTCGTTGGCATAAACATCCACTGATTGATTGATTTGAAAATGATAGATGTATCTGGCGGAACACAAAGATCAATAAGGGCGAAGAAAAGGTGCTGTGATTGCTAATAAAGCGCAGTTAAAAGAAGATAACAATTACTCGAAAGAAGTTTAAAACATGACGCTTAAAAACTCTACACAGTAGACAACCTGCTGCATCATCAGATCTGTTTCACTTCAAACGTCAGTAACCAGTTATGTTTTTAAGTAGCTGATGCGAGTACTTGCGTCGGTTGGTTCGGCAGGTAGTCGTATTAGGACAGTGGTCTTCAAACTTTTTAAAACCATGGCCCACTTTAGGCATTTCCAAATATTCATGGCCTACTGCCCTTGAGATTTAGCATATAAATTATGTTCATAATAAAACATACAATACCAGGTACTTAAGGAACTTTATTACATTTTCTTAACATGTTCAAACAGAATTTTCATAAATGCATTATATGGTAAATGTATCTAAGAAATTTTCATGAAAGTTAAATATAATAATCTAGAAATCAATGACTGAACTTTGATTATTGTAAATAAAATTCATGTACCGAACCTTACGGCTTGAAACATGGCCAAAAGATAAACATAAAACGCAGCTTCTCTGCTGTTCACGGTAATCACTAACTCACGTAAGGCAGCTAATGAGATGGACGTACTTGTTCCATATCTACAAGCTTATCAAATTGGGGGAGAATTGTGGACAAGGCACATCGCATTCATCCTCCACCTCTATGAGGGTTTCTTGCTTTTGTTTTGATTTGAAGTAAGGTAGAAAAGCCTGATTCATATAAGTGGAGGAGAAAGGTAGAAGTGTTTTTAGTGCACGCTACCAATTCTTACCAATTCAACAACTTCACAAAAATTCTCAAGCATTGCAAAATTACCGGCATTAATTTTCCTAACCCAGTTCTGATCCTAGGAATGAACCAACAAAATGAATTACAGTTTTGCCTTCACGTTGACGTTTCAGATTTTTATTTCTTTTGTTTTAATTTTATTCTTTTACTTTTTATATCGTTAATTTATTTTTATTATAATCTAGTTAAATGTCCGTGGCCCACCTGAAAACCAGGCCATGGCTCACCAGTGAGCCATGGCCCACAGTTTGAAGATCACTGTATTAGGAGCTGTCCTTGCTGCCTTCTGCTGGGCGACCAATCACCAGTGTTTCCTAATCCTAGAATTTGTAGCTTCTGTGCCATGGCATGGCCTTTCACAGTCCTACTTTGAGTCACTTTGAACAGGAATACAATTAGGAATTGGAACTGGAGTCTAAAATTTAGGCCAAAGGCCAAGCGGTGGGACCTATGAGGTCATTCAGCGCTGAAAATAATTTTGAAACAATTGTTAGGAGAGGGCGCAATGTAAGACAGAGGGAAGAGAATATGGATGGAGGTGCAGTAAAAGGGATATAAGGGGTTGCATCTAAGGGCCGAAGGAACGCTGCAAAGAACCTTAAATAATGCATACAGTGCACCGCGTGAGGTACACTGACCTACGGGAGGGATGCATTTAGGGGTATTTCCATCTCTTCTGACAATAGGAAAAGAAAGTTATATGTTTATTTATTTGTTATTAGTCTTGCCTGTCATCAATTAAGTTCGTGGTATTTTAGCGCGTTTGATAAAAATGTTTGCTTTATAAGTAATAATGATAATAACAATAACAATAACAATAAAATAAAAAGATTACATAAACCACGACAGTTTTCAGCCTCATCTGTGAGCCAGTGTCTGCATTTTATCTTTACATCTTATTGCAAGCATTACAGATCGTCAAGAAAAAGACAGAAGAAAGCTAGGTTTTGCTCCATCAATAAAATCTCCCAAATACATAAACCACATCAGAAGTAAATAAAATCAAACAGATGCGTGTGACATATCATATGTGTGTGCATATAAAGAGGACCTTTGGGTCTCAGACCAAAAAGACCTAATGACAGCGTCTGTGAGGATCTCACCAATAAAAGAGTGAATATGTACAAATTGTTATGATCAGTGCAGCAATGTTCTCGAGAGTTTATTAATTTCTGAAACAACAATTGCTCATGACATGAGGAAGAAATTAAGCATTGTTTGGTTGGCTATTTCAACGGTAATAACCAAGTTTGTTGTTTCCTGTTGGGATTTACTTCAAAAATATATTATTAGGTTGGGATTATTCATGAATGAATAAAATACATGGTGAAGAAAAGAAGAAATGAAGTTAAACAAAGCAAATCTTGATCTACTAACAATTCAAGATCAATGTTAAACAAACAAAGAAGAAAAATTGCTGTAACAACTTGGGTGGCGAGTGAAACGCATTGTTTTCGGAAATGTGACCCGTAAAGTGATTGGTTCGGGATCGTGTAAACGACTCTTGGTTGGCCGTAAAGGAAAGGCCTTTACACCAATAGGGTGGAACTTAAACACTTGAGATTTTATCATCCTCCAACGAATTATGGGAAGTGTTACGCGACTCATAAATCGGACTGTTTACCAGTGACGGTGGAGTCAGGATGTCGGGCGGAGATGTTAAGCGCCGTTTTCGATCTGTTCCACCGTTTTTCGTGATTATCTAAACATGATCGCAAAGAAGAACAGGTTGCAATTGTTTGGAAAGGAGTTAACACATAACAGTGATTATGACTAAGGATGAAACATTTAGAGGAAAATGGGAAATTGATGGTGAAGTAGAAACGGAACTTGAACGGAGAAAGCGTATCTAATGATGACTGTTACATGCTCGGTTTGAGAATGTGATTTCGAATACTTTGCTTTTCAAGACAGTCCACTCAGTGTTTAAATGCTTTATTAAAGTATGAAGTGAAAATAAAGTGCGTTTATGACTGAATACTGAAACTTATCGTTTAAGAAAGGATCATTCAATTTATCTTGGAGATTTTATTTGATTTGTTTATGGCTCGGAAGTTGACGAAATGAGGGCCGGTCGTCTGATGCGAAAAACAAACTTTCCTTTAAACTTCAAACATGGCTGCCTTATCATGCAATGGAGGTGACCTATGAGGTTGCAAGAACTCCCGGAAGCAAAATAATTAACACATTCCTGTTATTTCCTTCTTTGAGCTTGATTGCGAGCCTGATGGGATGTAATGTCACTTAGGTAAGCAAATGGCCCCCCTGCGTTTCAAAGGGCGAGAAAATGGCCCATTGGAAGTTTTCCTTCGCACGAAAAATGAATTCGCTAGAGTCAGTGCTTCATCGTCTTGCAAGCAGAATGTTGGTAGCGTCAGTTGCTTACTTTCAATTGCTGCATTATTGCAATATAAGAATGTGACATGAAATTGTGTACTTGTTAAAAATTAGTAACGGGAAAAGTACTAGTCTTTAAGGTTCAAGAACATCTACCGCTCCGTGATCTATGAAGAACTATGGATATATTCAATCGCTGATATTCATTAAGAACGTTATTTTATCTCTGTATTAGAGCTGCTAAATATGTGAGTTTGAGTGTAGTAATCTTTGAAAAAAAAAAAAAACTCTAGACATTTAATCATGTGAAATGAACTTCACAGCTGTCAAAACAAACCAGGTGCAAGAATAATGACGTCATTACAATTCTTCAAGCCGACGACCCTGCTGCAGTTTTGCATCGTAGTCCTACTGACGGATTGTTGCCTTGGGTCGATTGGGTGAGGAAACCTATGTACTGTACATTGTACATAAATGCTGTTGTTATAAATGGACCGGATTATGTGCATAAAACAATAAACACTTTTGATGTGAATCGACATGTTTCGACATCACATTAAATCTGCATGATCATATATGTGTATACATACATCCATACATATATTTATACATACATGCACACATATCTACATACATCCACAGTTATGAATGACCTGTTCCTACGTAGCATGACAATGACCAAAGAGTATGCATATAGCAACTAAAACTAATGAAAAGGAAATATATTTTACGATACTTAACAAAATCTACCTGATTCCTACGCTTTCACACCTGTTGGTGAGGAATGGCTTGTCTCTACATTGTATAAAGTCTATTTGATCACTTATGTATATACACACACATACGTAGGTATGGCGGTGTTTCTCCGTTATATGTAACCATGATTACCTATGCATATACACATCTGTAGTTATATGTTTCTACACCATGAATTTTTTTTAATCACCCATAAACATTCATCACTGTTGGTATTAATCGCCGCGTTTCTCTGTGGTTAGAAGTTAAGTATATTTTAGTTTAACCAGACCACTGAGCTGATTAACAGCTCTCCTAGGGCTGGCCCGAAGGATTAGATTTATTTTACGTGGCTAAGAACAAATTGGTTACCTAGCAACGGGACCTACAGCTTATTGTGGAATACGAATCACATTATGACGAGAAATGAATTTCTATCACCAGAAGTAAATTCCTCTAATTCTTCATTGACCGGTCGGAGAGTCGAACGCTGGGCCAACAGCGTGCTAGCCGAGAGCTCTACCCACCCATCCAATGAAGAACTTCTGTGGTTAGAAACCTGTCTGATCACTTCTGCACAGACACAAACCCACTTGTATGGATGTACGTGTTTCTGTTTTGTATTTTGTGTATTTCTGTGCTGAATGAAGTCTGTCTGATAACTATGCATATGAACACACGTTCCTGTAAAGATGGACATGTATCTGTGATGTACGAAATTGGTCTGACCACCAATGTATATATAAAAGATCCATTGACGAATGAACCTGTTTCTCGATTGCATGTAGTCTATCTGAAAATCTATACGCAAATAAAAGCAAATATTGCTGGTACGGAAAGACTAGTTTTTAATGCATGCAATCCGGCTATCAATGTGCATGTAAAAAAAGTTGCTGATATAGAAGGACCTGTTTCTATAAAATATGAAATACATCTGATGATCTGCGTTTACATACGTCTATGTTGATTTCTTATGGAAATGTTTAAAAGAATAGTTTTCCGTTGTGCGCTAAGAAGGGAAATTATAACAGAAATTTATATACTTATATATATACTATATATACACACATATACACACACATATATATATATATATATATATATATATTATGTTATTTCGCTTATATTGTTTATGAAATGAATGGTATGAATATATATAAGTGATATGCTTACTTGATAATTCATGTAGAGATATATATACCTAAAACTGAATGACAGCTATTCTTGTTTTTATTTCAGCGGAAAAGTTCTGTAGGGAAGTGTGTGAAAATCAATTTTTTTAAGAAATAAATAACTTTCATTCACACTTTGGGACAAAAATTATTAAATATAAATTTCACAAGTGATATAATTTACGGATTTAAAATTTGGGTTGAAATCTTTATGAGAACAATAAGTTTTCTTTTTATATTTTGTCTGGAGTGTTTTTTTCGTTTTAATCACGGAAAAATGATTAACCTTTCTTTTTTTCGGTATCGAATACAAGGCGACTAATATTTACCTTTTACGAAGTGGTTTTAATGAGAAACAAGTAAAAAATGCGCCGAAGTTTCTTTGGCGCAATCGAGATTTCTGTACAGTTTATAATCAAGGCCACCGAAAATAGATCTATCTTTCGGTGGTCTCGGTATAATGCTGTATGAGCCGCAGCCCATGAAACTCTCAGCCGGCCATGGTGGCCGGTGTTGCTGCGTTGCCAGAGGCACGATTATGGTTAATTTTAACCTTAAATAAAATCAAAACTACAGAGGATAGAGGGCTGCAATTTGGTATGTTTGATGGTTGGAGGGTGCATGATCAACATCCCAATTTGCAGCCCTCTAGCCTCAGTAGTTTTTGAGATCTGATGGCGGATAGAAAAAGTGCGGACAGAAAAAAGTGTGGATGGACAGACAAAGCTGGCACAATAGTTTTCTTTTCAGAAAACTAAAAATTTTCTATTTTCAGAATAAAAGGAGGTAAAATATCAACTAAAATTTTTCCTTTGTAGATTTCGCAAGGATAATGAACAATTAGTTGTTAAAAATATGACTGACAAATTCAATTCGTCAATTTTCTAGCTGCAGACGATATTCTCTCTGCAAAACATTTCCCCAAGATCATTCGATGCTATTGGATTCCATTTGACATGATTTAACTGTATCATAGTCAGAATGCTAAGTAAAATAAGGAAATAGTACATGATTTTTTATATATAAAACAATTTCTTTTTATCTCATTAGCAGCAAGGTTACATTTTTGAAATATTGAGATTATTATTGGTTCTGCTTAAATGTTCATACTGAATATCTGACGGAAATTATGTAGAACATATTTTTCTATTTGCATCTCAAGCAAAGAAAGTCTCCAAATGGAACTGTACGAAAATCAAAATACTTTCTTTATGTAATGGAAGGGAAAATGTTTTAATTTCAAACGTATGAACACGAATACTCTCAGTATTTAAAAAAAAATTATTGAAAGCACACGACTGAAATATCTTCGATATTTATCAAAGGGAGACTACTTTTTAAGAGATGTGGAAACGGGTATTTCATCCCACATACTGAAACCAAAGAATACGAATGTGCAAAGCCGCAGAACCTTAGAACGAAAAATCTACAAAGAATTTATTTTAACTTTTAGCCATTAATACGATGAGGTATTCATTGAAGTCTCCACTAGAGAGAATTTGGTCATAAGAGGAGAGTTGGGATAAACATTATGCGCTCTATATTTATAAAGTCTAGTGTTCATACTAAGGTAACATATGGTTACGTAATTAAAAAAAATTTTTTTTACATTTTTAATCATTAACAAAAAAGAATGGAAGCAAAACCTTTTCGTTATCCCAGTCGTCTTTAAAAAAGGGGAAAAAATAGACACACCACTTTTTCCCTTTTACGGCCATTTGTTAATTTGTAAAAAAAAAAAAAAGTGGGGGAAACACTTTTCACTTTTCCAATCAGCTTTTAATTTTTGATTCCCACTTCCTCCCCCCCCCAAAAAAAAAGCCGAGTGGAAATAAACATATTTTCTTTCGTGTCATCCTTTAATCTGCTAAAGCAAGGAAAGGGCAAAAGATCTTTTCAACTTTACGGTCACTTGTTAATTTGGGCCCCAAAAAAGTAATTAATTAGTCATAGAATACACTCAATATCGTGAATTATTTTTTTTGTACGTGGATGATGGAAAGCTATTTTACTTTTTGTTAGTAAAAGGTTGGCTTTCATGCGAAGGAGAAGAGATTAAGAAAGGATTAAATTTAATTCGATTTCAGCGGAAAACGTAATTTGTACTTAAAGAAAACAAAGGACTTTAGAAATATAAAAAAAAGGAGATTTCAGGATTTTTTAGTTGAATCCAGAGGAATTATGATTTGACTGAAAGCTTACGACCAATACGTTAAGATTCAAGTTTCATCATATTTAACAGGCTTCTTGAATACAGAAACTGTTACTTAAATGTGATCAACATAACAAAATCCACGAACCACATTGACCGAGAATATATTATTTTTCAAAGTATTTTTAACCATCGCTTTGAAATTATGGCGTGTTTCATTAAACGAATTCGGGATACGATGCAGAAATTTAGCTCTGTACGGGATGTTTTCTATATGTATGTGTTGAAAAAAAAAAGGGTATATCTTAAATAAAGCCATCTTTTCCCCTGGTCCGATTTTCTGTCCCCTGTCCTACCCAAAAAGAGGAGACATTTATTACACAGAAATACTTAAGTAATCTACAGTATATCTATTGCTCTGAGCAAAAGTCAATGATATGCTTGATCACAACGATTATGCGTAAGGTAATGACTACAATGGTTTGAATTACAACGATTATGCGTAAGGTAATGACTACAATGGTTTGAATTATCAACTGCTATTATGCACACTATTTCTTCCCTTGATCTACTCAAAGCCTATTATTACAGAAGAACTAATTATTCAAGAAAGCTATAATCTGCCTGATAAAAGCGCCTAACTGATGAACCCAATGGGGGCCGATAGGAGGACCTCCAAAAATAAACAAAGAAAGATGCTAATGATAATGGTGTGTAAAGGTTAACTTACATCGGACACGCTTCCGAAAAAAGTTTTTGACTCTGTTCTCAGACATATCTCGAGAAAGGTTCGACCATGAATTGAATAGCTGTTGATCTACTGCAACAAACAATAATTACTGTTCAAGCGTGTTGCCGATGCTCCACCTGTAATCAAAAGCAGGTGCAGGGGTTCACTCATAGTTCAGCCATTACCTTATTCCTTCTTTTTTTTTATCTTTCTTGTTTTCTTTGCGCCTGGGGTAGAAAAGGACATGTAATTTCACGTCTTACTGGGCTTTTCACTTACAGATAAATTTACGTTGGGCTGTTTTGACCGGAAAAAGGAATAAACCTTAAAAGTAATTTATCTGAATTATGGCTCTTACTTAGTGTCTTATAGCTAACTCATTATTAACTTTTCCGATCGTCTGCAACCAACTGGCAACTTCATGAAAATTACGTACACAGATAAGACAACGAGCTCCCGTTTCACTGACTAGATAACATAATTTGAACTCTTTTCAGAATTACATCAATTACAGTTCCCTTCCTGGGCCAGATGTAAGTTTCTAGAATGTCTTTTGCTCTAGGCTTGCACAATTTTTATGCTGTTGCAACGGAAGATTCGCAGAAGACAAATTTCATTCTAAAAAAGTTTTACTGCTACACTGTTAGTGACTTCATGAAAGGTTATCACATCATCACGCTGTTTTCAACTTATGATTATAATTATTTTTATAGATTTAAGTGCTAATACACTACATAAATTGAGTAATCAGATGCTTGCACATTTATATACATTTTATAGGAGATTTCAGTTTTTAGGAAATATACCTCAGCCTATGACTCGACAAACGTGTTTGGAAAATCCAACCCAAACTTTTAGAGTTCAGCATCTTAATTATCTTGCAATAATTAATATAATCCTCTATGAATACAATGCTGTTGCCAGTAAAGTCCTCAGTGGTGCTGTAGCTGAGACAGAATAATCGGAAAATTCGGTTACATCAGCGTAGGCCGAGTAAACACCATTAATTTTCAAATCCGCACTTGCATAACTATCTAATTCAATACATCTCATAGTTTTATCATCGTTCAAATTTCGGTATATAATTTTGAATATTCACGGACATACTGAACATATAAGACACATTGTAAGAATGATTTTTGGGGGTCAGAATTTCCAGCAAGTGAATAACGCCACCGACACTCTTCAACGAAACTCACCAAAACAGACATTAATCACCAGGACTCTTCGACGAAACTCCCTCAAACAGACATTAATCACCGGGACTCTTCGACGAAACTCTCTCAAACAGATATTAATCTCCCTCAAATAGATAATAATCACCGAGACTCTTCGACGAAACTCCCTCAAATAGATATTAATCACCGAGACTCTTCGACGAAACTCCCTCAAACTGATATTATCACCGAGACTCTTCGACGAAACTCCCTCAAACTGATATTAATTACCGAGACTCTTCGACGAAACTCCTTCAAACATATTAATCACTGACACGAAAATCCTTTTGCCCATGTAAGACGGACCCCAAGAGGTCCTAGGCTACACAGTAAACACTCTGCCTGTCCTATATACAAAGGAGCAGCTTGTCCGAGACACTAACGGCGCTTTAATGTCCTGGCCAAATAAAGTCTTCAGTTTTATGGCCGAGTGTTCACCCGTGAGTTATGATCTGATATGACGACTCTGTAATTCCCAAACGGAGTATTGGTTCCACATTGGGAATGCATTCGAGCTTCATCTGATTTTTTATGGCAATTCTGTGGAATCTTTACTGGTTAATATATATATATATATATATATATATATATATATATATATATATATATATATATATATATATATATATATATATATATATATATATATATATATATATATATATATATATATATATATATTTCCATGAAGCATTCCAAGTACCAGGTTATTACACAACTAATCACAGATTTCAAAAAGTTACCTCACTTCAGCCAAATACCTGAACTCTCATAACAATAAAAATTACGACTGAGTACTTTAAAGGTAACAGTGATCCCTTAAAAAGCTACTTAATCCCTTAGAAAATCAAACTAAATTTATCAAAGCAAGTGTGAGGTATCAACAATTAAACAAGAAATATAATAGAGAAAAAGGGCATCACCCCATCAAACAACTTTAACTGTTTCCCTGGTCTTAATTCACTTCAGCAAAACTAAAGGAACAAAACATGTTTATCATTTTGCCTTATGCACACAATTAATCCTATTCACTGGTGGTCAATAAATGAAACACTGTTTATAAAAATTTTAGATATACAAAAATTTATTGTTAAATTCAAAATTTATAATTAGAATTCACAATCTGAAAAATTTACTATTACTTGAAAACAACACAAAAATTTAATTAATTCTTGAGTTAAATTATTAAACAAAACTAAATCACAACACTTTAATTTATCAAGAAATTAAATTAATCAAGCAAAATTTAAACTATCAAGAATTACTCAAGATGTGAAAAGAAAATCTTAGTAAACAAAAATTAAAGCAAGTATGCAATGTTAAATTATCAAGAAATATTTAAAATGCTAAGTAAATAAATGTTAAATCAGAAATATATAAAATGAGAAAAATCAAGAGATTGCAAACACAAGAACATACAAAAATACACAAAAGATTTATCAATAATAATTTCACTAAGGCAAAATTCTCTCAATATACCTTATTTATACCATGGTAATAAAAAGTAAAATTCACTTTACTTTACACAAGCTTGTGAAAAACTTTGCAAAATCACACAGCTGCTTTAAATTCACAAAACACACTTTTTATATGGCGCTGTTACAGCTTTTTCCTTAAATCAGATCTCAAAAGCTAAGATTAATACCAGTGACCAGACTAACACTTTACATTAATAATTATTCTGTTTTGGAGAGAGAGAGAGAGAGAGAGAGAGAGAGAACCACCTCTAATAGTCTCTGAAATCTGAATAAATAAATCTGAGGATTCCAGTAGGAAATGAAAGAGTCAGAGGACGTCATTAAGGCATTTTGGGAACAAGATATGAGAGAAAGTTCTAGAAAAAGGAAGGTGACGTCACTTCCAGAAAAACGTTTTGAACGCAGTCTGAACAATATATGATCAGAGTAATGCAATCTTAAACATGACGCAACTGCCATTTGCTTCAATGCAACGCTGGTTCATATTTCTCAAAAGTACACGTCTTCACCAGAAAATCATATGGAACACATGTAACATTGCGAAATCGTTCATCTTCTTCTTATATGGGACAAAGCTTTTATAGAAATCCTAACACAACTCGATTGCTATTCCCGACATGTCATCGTGTAACCCAAAACAAAGCGCTCTTTTATCTTATCTGATGACAAATGATACATATGGTTTAAAACTTGAATTTCTCTCTCCATTTACTACACTATTATCAAGAAAGATATTATTAATTCTAAATTACGCTCTTAAGTTATCTAAATCATTAACTCTTTTGAGATCTGACATTACACTACATATGATATTTCAATAATTATTATTATTACACATGATAAATAGAAGTGTAAACATATCAAAACTATGGGATGATATACATATTACACGGCAACATCACGAAAAATATATATATATATATATATATATATATATATATATATATATATATATATATATACTGTATATATATATATTTACATATATATATATAAACACATATGTATACATGAATATATATATGTATATATATATGTAATATATACATATATATATATATATATATATATATATATATATATATATATATATATATATATATATATATTTATTTATATGTATATATATATATATATATATATATATATATATATATATATATATATATATATATATATATATATATATATATTAGATTACAGAACACATCAATAAATCCATGATAACATGAAATTAAGGGTAAAAGAAAACTCAATATAAAAAAACAAAGCCAGACATCGCCATTACCTTATCATCTATTTTTGTTCTTCATTAGGTAATATGGTAACAAGAGTAGATCTGGTATGGGGTCCTTTTACAGAAACAACCTCTTTCGTGGTAACGAAGTAATGTAACTCCATTTTCATTTAAAAAATAGTCTGCTTGGCATTAGAGTCTTGTAATCTTATCGCTTTCGCATAGGTATTGTAAGAATTCTTATGTTTGCTGACCGTAGATTTTCAACGAGAGAGAGAGAGAGAGAGAGAGAGAGAGAGAGAGAGAGAGCCATCTTTCTTACTTTGGAATCATATATGATTGGTCCTTTCCTCTTTGTATTTCACCTTCTTCATATTGAAATGCTGTTAAATTGTTTTTCTTTGACAAGATATCCAACACCTGGTTGTGTATGCTATGTTTAATATGAATTTTTCACCTTTAAGGCACAACATTAACTTATATAATTACTTTTTTAAAGGTATTATTCTGTTTTAAAACAATGATTCTTTTAGCGCAATACTTCGTCTGTTAAAGAAATCCTCTCTTTGTTAAAGCATTACTCTTTAAGCGTTGCACTAACTTGAAGAGAACTGCTCGCCTTCAAAGTATTACTCTCTTGTCAAAGTTCCGCTCTGTTTCAGTTTCCAGTAGTTAAAGCAGGTGATCTGTCTCTCCTCTAGTGGGCCCATTTTCAGTGCACCTGCTATTCTATTCATAATTATTCCTTGAAACGTAATTACGGAAATTTAAAAGAGGATACAGGTCTTTTGCGGACGAAGCAAGTTTTTCTGTGTACTGGTTATGCAAGCAACTGGACTGAATAAGTATTACTAACAAACAAAATGAATCAACGCAGAAAACTGGATAAAACAAAGTTAAAAGAAAAAACTTCCCTTTCTGACAGGTGGAATTTTAATGATGGTAGTTAAAACTTACACGAAAGGAATAATAGAGAAACGATGATGGGTATAACAAAGAAGAAAAGCAAGTGAACAATTGGAGGTTATCTGCATGGCGCCCCAAAGATCAAGGAGCATAAGGATTTGAGTGAAGTAAGAATAAAAGGACCAAATGGAAGATCTAGTTGCAATCATAAGTGCCGAGCTTATCGTTATTAGTTAGCCATTACATTCAAGGGACACTGGAGAAGCCTATGTAATGCTTTATCAGATATAAACAAGAATTTATGTAAAAGACTGTAATAGAAGCATTATTCACATTTGCCCCCAACAATTAGGAAGGACTAAAAGTGTATAAAAGATCCTTACACTGCAACGGTTGACAATCATCCAATTTTATATTCTACAGGTATATTCTCACTCTTCTTTCTCTCTCTCTCTCTCTCTCTGAGCAAAGCAAGGTATTCATATAATGTATACAGAGGAATGCTCATGAAATAACGGATACATTATTCACACACGCACACACGCGCACACACACACACACACACACACACACATATATATATATATATATATATATATATATATATATATATATATATATATATATATATATATATATATATTATCCCATACACTCTACTGTCTCTAACGTGAAACAGGAGACTAATAGGAAAGAAATTCTAATTAGTGTTCGCAATATTGTATATCGGTGTTATGTGTCGCACTGTACTGGAATTTCACTCTACAGTACGCCACTGAGTCCCTAGAGTATACCGTTAGGCACGCAACCCCTCTCTTGTTTACTGAATATGCTGTGTGTGTCCTCTTCTATTATGCGATTTACATGAATTTTTGTTTATATTCTTTGTTTTGAGCACTTGGTATTTTGTTCTCGTCGGTTTTCAAGCCACTTTTTTTACGAGAGTATTTTTAAAATGATTTTGCTCTTATATAGCGTGTCGAATATGCTGCTCCTGTCTTCTGTTACTGTATAATTCGCATGGACTTTTTGCACGCTTCTTTTTGAATATTTGACATTTTGTTCTCGTTGGTTTCCAAATCACTTTTTTAAACATCATTATTTTTTAAAAGTAATTTTGTTATTACACTTCATGTATGTCTGTTTGCACTTAAACCACTAATCTAAGCAATATCCTTTTCTTATAACTCAAGTCCCTACTAGATTGTCAAAATTTACATATCAGAAATTTTTATGCTCTCTGACGTAAGGCCAAAAGAATAATAGAATAGCAAAAATTAAAATCCCGTACCTCGACGGTACAAGAAGCTTATCATTAGGAAGTAAGAACTTTTTAGCTTTTGGGCATTCCAGCACTCACTAGTCGCCCACAACAAATATTATCAGGATCACAAAAACCCCCAACATGTTGATGTCTACAAGGTACCCTGCCAACGCTAAGGTGCAATAATTGTATTAGGAATTTTCACTAGAAAAAGCTTCAGCCTAAGAAAATTCGAAAATAAAATAACTGACGCATTGGGATGGGATGGCTAGCAAGAAACCTCTTAGCCACGTAGTGAGTTGTCCCTAGTCCTAATCAGGACTTACTGAACCCAGTATAACGGACCATGCTTAAGTTAGCTGGTTCTGTGCTGTAGAAGGAAAATGGTACCCACATCACTAATAAACACTTACATGTCATGAATGTGTCACATGTCGGTGGAAATTTTCTGTTCCTGTTTGATTAAGCCGGTCTTGCACTAACACTGGCTCTTGCTCGTACGAGCTGCCCTTAAATACGTGGAATGTGCGACCTATGAATGGACCTGTTCCCGAGGGAAGAATAATAATCGAGCGAAATACATTACGAACTGGGATGCATCACCGATTGATTTAGGAGGACTTATAAATCAACAAGTAAAAACTGCGCCGAAGTGTCTTCGGCGCAATCGAGCTTTCTGTACAGCGTATAATGCTGTATGAAACTCTCAGTCACGGCCCATGAAACTCTCAGCCGCGGCCCCTGAAACTTTCACCTATGGTCCAGTGGTGGCTTGTGTTGTTGGCACCTATAGCGGTGCCAGACGCACGATCATGGCAAATTTTAACTTTAAATAAAATTAAAACTACTGAGGCTAGAAGGCTGCAATTTGGTATGTTTGATGATTGGAAGGTGGATGATAAATATACCAAATTCGCAGCCCTCTAGCCTCTGTAGTTTTTAAGAGCTGAGGGCAGACAGAAAAAGTGCGGACGGACAGACAAATAGCCATCTCATTAGTTTTCTTTGGATCATGTCAACATTAGCGAACCCAACATCTCCATGTCAAGAACACCGAACCCAATGATCCCCATGTAGAGAATGGCCAAGCCTTTCTCCGGTCCGAACTCCAATTCCACATGAGGGCTAGTACTAAACACGGCGAAACAGTGATTCATCTACATTGCTTCGCCGTGTTTAGTAGTAGCTCCTGGGGTGTCAAATATATTTCGCCTTGTTTAGTACTAGCCCCTGTGGGATCAAATGTCTGGTACCGAAGTGTTCATGTCTAGAACAGCGAACCCGATTATTCCCATGTAAAGAATAACGAACCCAATAATCTTCTTGTAAAGAATAGCGAACCCTGCTGCCAGTGGGTTCGCTAATCTTGACATGATCCTTTTCTTTTACAGAAAATAAAAAGCACATATGCTAAAATCAGACACAAAACTGATTAGTCGAAGGACTGTGAAGTAGAAAAGACCCCTAGCAAATGACATATCTAATATCATTTGGAATCGAATGGAACCTACATAATAAATCCCGCATCCCATTGCTACCTGGCAATTGCAAGTTCCTTTTTTCATATTAAATCAACTAATGTGAATTTCTCTACCCACTCGTCTGAAAAGAGTTACATTGTTTACCAAGAAATACAGTTCTACTGTTTATTTATTTATTTATTTATTTACTTTTTTGTAAAGGGATCTCATTTCACACATTATGAGATATGTGTCTTGTAGATTTAGCTGGCTTTATGCCATCATGGGTTCTTGCACCTGAGGCACTCACACACACACACATATATATATGTACATACTGTATATATATATAATTATATATATATATATATATATATATATATATATATATATATATATATATATACATATATATACATTATATATATACATATATATATATATATATATATATATATATATATATATATATATATATATATATACATACACACATACAGATGAATACGAAGAGAGAGAAAGAATAAAACTGGGATATATAAGTTGCATAAATAATCCAATCATAGATTATTTGGATTTCTTTTACAGGATATCCAGCAAGCGTCCGCTAGATCAGGATCTTTTGACTTCGAGCCTGGCCTCGATCAACTTGACCACCACAGATCTCAGTAAGGTATTTATCACGACGTTTTTCGTCATATTAATACTGTTCGTTTGTGTTTATATTTATATACGATTTTGACTGATTTAGTCTGGAATATAAATAAAAGGTGACTGTGAAAGAAACTTTCCTTAATACATCTAATATGATACTATGAAAATTTTCTCCCCATGCAAGTAGGTACCATGAATGAAATAAATGTAAAAGTAAGTACAACGAATGAAATAAATATAAATGTATAAAAGGAGGAGCTTCATTAAGATTTCGCTGGTGCTTTGAGTTGTAAGAAATTCGTCCCTAGTTTGACGAATTGGCGTAAGCCATTTTTTCCCCATTCTGAGAAAATGGGCTACAAAGATTTTGATATTTTTCAGAGCTGCTAATTAGCTCATCTTCTGGGGACATTTGGTTTGAAGATGTGACAACACAGACAGCTGAGGTTCTGATATGTTATGGGGTATCAAAAACTGAGTCACTTTGGCTGGAAAACTAAAAAACTTAAAAAATTGAGTTACGCTAGTTCGATAAAACAGGGACGAATTCATAAACACATCGAATGATCAACCTATAAGCTATGGCACTCACTTCTTAGAATCACTAAAACAATACATAGTCGTTCTGGGGTTTGTCCTCATTTAGTACATCCGTCTGTTTATCTGGTTCTACAACATCAAATTTCTACGTCACTTCGTCATTTTCGGCCTTCTTTAGTGTTCTGTAAAAGAAAACTATTGTGCCGGCTTTGTCTGTCCGTCCGCACTTTTTCTGTCCGCCCTCAGATCTTAAAAACCAATGAGGCTAGAGGGCTGCAAATTGGTATGTTGATCATCCGCCCTCCAATCATCAAATATACCAAATTGCAGCCCTCTAGCCTCAGTAGTTTTTATTTGATTTAAGGTTAAAGTCAGCCACAATCGTGCTTCTGGCAACGATATATGAAAGGCCACCACCGGGCCGTGGTTAATGTTTTATGGGCCGCGGCTCATACAACATTATACAGAGACCAGCGAAAGATAGATCTATTTTCGGTGGCCTTGAGTATACGCTGTAGCCGCTGTACAGAAAACTCAATTGCGCCGAAGAAACTTCGGCGCATTTTCTACATGTTTATTTAATTCTGTAAATTTTAATTTTAACTTGAATTTTTCATCTATTTTTTCATTCCTTGCTGACAAACCTACGACAGCAATTTGCCACCAGAAGTTATCAGGTCCTCCTAGCACGGCTGCTTCTCCGACAACATTTTGCAAAAGGTTTAATCATGCAGTTACTTCTTGACCAATTGTTTATATGCTTTTTTTTAATTATCGAAAGCGGTTCTTTTTAAGCCAGTCGTAATACCACCTTTATATACTAAATTAACCATCCTTAACCTAACTTAACCTAGAGAGCAGCGTCCTACCTGAAATCCTCTCTAACTCTTACGACTGGCGTACAAATAGCCAATTGGCGTGCCATCATGAAAGGCGTAAAATAACCATTTTGTTTCCACGCAGCTGTGTCAGTGATTTTACAGTGCCGTTACTTCACATGTTTTTCCTATACAGCTGTGTCAGTCAGGCATTTCGAAATACCGTTACTTCTGACGTAAAAACAGCCATTCTTTTCTACACAGCTGTGTCAGAGAGTCGGAGTACACGGAAGAGGCAGCCACAGCTGTGGTCGATCGGCAGAATTTGCAGGTGTGATGGCAGAGGCTGCTTGGGTTGGCGTCAACCATTGCCAGCACGTGATGAAATACGACCGCTGGAACTGTTCCCTCGGGCACAGCAGATTGAAAATCATGAGGAAAGGTCAGGACAGGGGAAAAACGAGAAATCAAGATAAGTCGTTTTCTTAATGTAATGATTTCAACAAGTCTCATGATCTGAATACTGCAGCGTAAACATATCTAATTAACTTGATGTTAAAATACTACCATAACACATTATCTAACTCGTTAACATTGACATAACTTACTATTTCAACGTTACGACGGTGTTTAAGTAACATCTAGCCTCTAGTTATCTTTTCCTGCACAGCTTTTTGGTTCCTTGATTTTTCATATCTATGCATTCTCTAAATTTTAACCCTCCTTTTCAATGTTCATTTTGCATTTGATCCCGCCATCTAATCTAGTTCCACTCAAGCATTCTTCCCTTAGCATTGTACATCAGTGTGCTGAGTTATCCATTTTTTCCGGTCTTACTACAAGTCCAGCATAGCAGCCTTTACGCAGATATGCTTCATAAAAATTATCATGCTTTCTTTCTAATATTTTCACCAACCAGAGGCTTCTGCAATATCCTAGATCGATCTCAGCATTGTTTCTTTTAGTAACTCCTCCAAGTTAAACATCATCACGGATTCATGTACATTGATTTCCAACCGACCTGATCTAAAAAAAAATCCAGATATTCAATAACCATTAACTGTAATTCCGCTTACTTCTGCCAAGACCAGCGGTCTGTCACAGGAACGGAAGCTTCTACGTTTATTGGTGTCTATTATGTTTTTCAAGCAAATCGACTACGAGTACAAACCTGAGTGGTCTTTAAACCAACGCTTCTGTGTAGACTTACTTGACACACAGGGTTCTAAAACATTTTCCCCAATTCCATACTCATAAGCTCTGGGGCACCCTCGTTTAACCCAACTTTCGAAACGTATAGAAGCTCGTTCCATTCCTTTCAATCATTTTCTGCTGCAAAGTATTGCTCTGTAACAATATCCGTGATATCTAAAGTATAATTTCACGCAACAATTTTATCAGGTATTCTGTTATTATTACCCTACTTTAGTTTACTGTTCAAAAATTAATTCCCTTTTGACTGCTTGGGCCATTTAAATGTACTTCACTTTTCCATTTGACTCAATTCCTTCTGTGAATGTCCTACCTTCGGTTGTAGCTTCACGTCCTCATAATTTTTTTCTTACAGAATTTCACATTTTGAGATGTATCCACTAAACATTTTTAATGCAGATTTTCAGTTCTCCAGTCTTAGATCTCCTAACTGTAAGTGCCTGTTATAAGACGTGTTTTATATTTTTATTCTAAGACGTTTATACTCATGAGAAAATACGTCAAATCTGCGTCTCTGTTGGGTGTACAGATTCCAGAGGTCCGGATCAGAAACTTAATCCCTATCAATCCTTACCCAACTTCCGGGCGCGCCATAAGGCAAGAGCCTGGGATGGTATACATACGGCCAGTTTTAATCTTAAAGAAGAAGTTAAACCTCCATCCTTTCCCCACTCAGCATTTCGCGAAACAGCCCTGATGCAGGGGATGTCTGCCGCCGCCGTGACACACGTCGTGTCTCGTGCCTGCTCCGCCGGCCGATTTTCGAGGTGCTCTTGCGATGACTACTCTGCCGACCGCACGGAGAACCTGAAGGTGTGGAGGTGGGGTGGCTGCGGTGACAATCTCAGATATGGCTCTAGGTGAGTGTCGCACTTCATTTCGATCATTTTATCCTAATCTCGTTTCCTTACGAAGTTCCTCTCTTTCGCTCGTTTCCTCATCGATCCTCAGTCTTCCTTGTTGATGACTCATTCCCTTGTGTCTCTTCATGCCTGTTCTTCAGTAATCGTCTTATCTTTCTCTGTTCGTAGTATCCACATATTTGATACGGATGGAAATAAATGTTTAATCTCAACTGATGTATTTAATAATGAGATTTTTACGTAATCATTACAAACACATAAGAACATGTCTTTTGTTTCTTTCCCAATAGGTTCGCCCACCGGTTCTTTATTGGCGGGAAGAACAAGAGGAAGTCAAAAAGCAAAATGGGCGGGAAATCTATGGCGCCCACGTATCCAGTAGCGTCAACCTCGAAAGAACAGCAAAGTCGAGACTTCAAATCACATATAGAAGCTCACAATGCAAAAGTGGGTATACAGGTACGGCTAGACTAACCGTGTTAAAATTTTTCTTTGAGATTTACTCAGGGAGGCGTTAGATTTCCAGCAAGAATTGGCGTGAGGCTGCTGGTCCCATTTTTTTTTCCAGCCAGGGTGCAGCCTACCACAGTCGGCTGACTACCAAGTAATTAAGTCAATACTTTTGTTAACAGCGGCACGATGGATTTTTCAAGAAACGGATTGAACTTATAACATTTATTTATTTTCTCATTATAACTGATGTTTATTTTCTCATCATAATAAATATTTATTTTCTCAGAATAAATATTCAAGCTCTCATTATAATCAACATCTACTGTATTCTCTCCTTATAATATCTATTTTTCATAACAGTAAATATTTATATTCTCAAGGGCAAGGATCACTGAGTTCACGTGACATTGCAACTGTTGTAAAGTTCTTAATAAATCAGGTAAGCACGTTTTGACAAATGAATACTTGATTTGACTTAAAATCAGGTAATTGCGTTTTGACAAATGTATATTTTCCTATGCGGAATGAGATTCGCTTCTCGAGTAACAAGAGTCCTCCTCCTCATCATCAACAGGTCGTCGTATCAGGTAAATCTCGATCGTGCAAGTGCCACGGCGTTTCGGGATCGTGTACCATGCTGACCTGCTGGTACCAACTTCCTTCCTTCACTCTTACAGCGGAGGTCATCAGGGGCCTTTATGAGTCCGCTTACCTGGTTCCAGCGACCAACGTGGCACAGGTGGTTATTGCAGGCTGCCAAGTTACTACTAGTCTGGTTCTAATTCAAGCTAAATGTATTTTTGCCCTGGGTGCAGACTTAGTAATCTTGAAGCTAGTGTTCGTGTTTAATGTCTTTGTTGTGTTTTTTTTTGTTCTGTTCCTTAATGACTATGGTTAGATGACATGTCTAATTATTAAAAAAAACTAAAACTTGACATATTCCCCGTTCACTATTCAGGAAAGAGGTATGCCGATTTGAACAAAAAAAATTCTAGTTTTGTAACAAGTTATCAATTCTTTCATTCCACACTGCTTTGCTTTTTCAGCTGATTCGTTACCTTTGTAAACTGAAAATGAAATATAAATAATGTCTTTTATTCCCCTTTCTAGCTGCTTCCAAAAGTGAAAAAGCAAAAAAACGACTTGAACAGACATCGAAGAGAGATCACGAAAAAGTTACGAACGCCGCACAATCTTCAAAGAGAAAGGACGTCACCGAACACGAAGACTCGAGAAGAAACCGTAACCTTCCCGCCGAGCGTTACAGAAAATTGCCGGGGAAAGCCCAAGTTGGACGACGTGGATCAACGTCAGTTCAGCCTCAAACAATACGAAGAGAAGGAATTTCTCGCCAAATCGTGGAAGAAGAAGAAGAAGAATTTATCTAAAGGCTGGGACCAAAACCGCCTTGTTTACGTGGACCGCTCGCCAGACTTCTGCCGTAAGAGCAAGTACAGTCCTGGAACCGAAGGGCGGAACTGTGAAAGAGGCGAAAATTGTGAAACTCTCTGCTGCGGGCGAGGTTACGATACGACTGTGTCCGAAGTGCATGAGCCGTGTAAATGTAGTGTCGTGTGGTGTTGCAAAGTCCAGTGCCAAAACTGCACGAAGATTGCAGAGGTTTATACGTGCAAAAAAGGCCCAAGTGGAAGGCTTTGAAGGCGTGAGGATGAATAATGTATAAGTGTTGTGAAGAAGTGATAAGTGTTTCCCTACACGGCCCCATTAATAAATGACAAGATGTAAAGTGAACCTGGCAATGCTGTACACTGGGATTTTTTAGTGTAATCTGCTTCATAACCACTAATTAAGACGAATTTGTAAATATCTAGACTATATTATGGTTTTTTCTACAATGGCAATCGTCAACTAGTAATTAAAAGTGCATTGTACAAAAGGACTTAACTTTTTAAGAAAGGTAGAATTTCTCTTTACAAATTTCAAAAACAACTATTTATAAAGCGATTTCTGTGGCACCGGCTATATAAATTTTTATTGCCTTCAATATTGAGCATACTTTTGCCCGTCGCGATCATGTAATTTCAACTGTTTTTCTTCGTGCTTGCTTGAATAGCAAAATATTTAAAAGACAGGAAGACTGTGTACCTGTGATTGTAATCTATATTGTTATATGGGCAGTTTTAAACCACCCTTCCACAGATTTGGAGAGCGTCAATGACCATACCTATTTTTATCCCAATTTACAAGTATTACCTAAAAATCGGTTACAATCATGACGGCAGACATATGTGGGCTAAAGAAACAAACTAATATTGGAACAGTGTTAATCATTTGAAAATGAAATCATATTTTAGGATTATTTAATTTTCATAACAAGTGAGTTTAAAAATTACATCTATGTCTATAGGTAAGCGTTTCTATAGGTCCTGAATAGAGGGAGGTCTGTCATTAAAGCAGTTTTGACAAGAGGTAAAAATAATGTTTTTAAGGAAAATGAATAGTATATGTATTATTTCCATTCCTTCCCTATGTTTTAGCATTACTGATCCCATTACAGGCTCAGGTAAATAAATAAATAAACGAATGAATAAATTTATAAATAAATAAATAAAATAAAGAAGTAAGCATGACTATGCTATTTCTTTGTCTTTATAATTTGTTCAGTAGGCGGCACTTGATAAAATCTTTATGCATGTACAATATAAGTAGATAGTGGATGTAGCTCATATATTAACTCTCCACGGAACCCCTATACAGTATATATACATCATGAATTGGTTTTAGTTGTGGAATTTTCCTGCACATACGGGTAATGATTGAATGAGGCAGTAACCAATGTTTTACTTTTTCTTTGGAGCCGCCATGTCAAGGAAACGAATTTGTATACTGTAAACATACATATATATATACATACACGTTATGTATATATATATATATATATATATATATATATATATATATATATATATATATATATATATATATATATATATATATATGGGTCAAGAAAAGGGCATGGGGCTGGCAACCTCACCCCTAAAAATGGAGGGCTTCTCTCTGCTGACCCCACCCTCTTGAAAGGGGGAAATAAAGTATGATGAATGGTAAGTGTGAGTGTGTGTGTGTGTATGTAACATTATTGAAAGGGCTCTGTACTACTTCAGATCCGATCTCAGTGGAATTTGTCTCAGTCCATGCCATCTGGACCCTACTGAGGGTACGTCTGTGGTCCTGGGTAAGCCATTAAGATGTTATGAAACCGATCCATTTGTGTGGACGTTGCATCCTTCAAGGACTGTCTGCAATATTGGATGTTGTGGTTCCCGGGGAGGAAAAAATGGAACATTTTTAACCATGACATTCCTAATGTTACTTCAGTCCTAAGTGTCGGTCAGGTTCTGGGTAATCTGCCAAGGTTCGTTATGTCTGTTGTGAATGCAAACTCTTGAGTGGATTCTTTGCCTGCAATTTTTCTTAAATTATTCAGTTTGCCCATTTTCGAAAGATGGGGGGGTGGGGGTGCCAATCAAAACTTTGCTATAGGAAGCTTGCCCATCACACACACACACACACACACACACACACACACACACACACACACACACACACGTAAAACAAAGAATTTTTCATCTGTTTGTCACTCGCTTCCTTCACATTCATTCTGGATTAAATTCATGTCCCCATTCACTTTTTTGTTTTATACACATAGTTAATTCGATGCTTGATAAGGGTATTAAATCGTTCGTCCTACCTACTTGCATACGAAAGAAATAATTAATTAAATACAAATTATTCTAAAATGTGTAACAATATGACATTTCGTCAAAATAATTTTGCAATAAACTGACTCGTTTTGGCAACGCCTGCCTCGTTATCAACGAATTTCTATTACCTGTGGAATGTCACGCATTCCTTGGGAACAATTACTTTATTAAAGCGAAAATCTTAGCGGTTCCAGCACAAGAAACGATCTGCCGCTTTGATGAACTTTTTAAGTGTTTTTGAGGCTGAATCTATTCGTTTTAAAGGAGGCAAAAGTGCTGAGGGATTTCAAAGCGTCATCATTCTGACATTTTTTTCAACTGTTATTTCTACTTATATTCATGTTGGCTGCAATATTTCATTTACTTCATTTCTGTTCTGGGTGCACTTCGTGTCCCTTTCCTCATTTTCTCGTTTTTCCAATAATAATAATAATAATAATAATAATAATAATAATAATAATAATAATAATAATAATAATAATAATAATGATAATGTTATTAAAAAAACAGTCTCTGATATCCTTCTTATCCTTTAAATGAGCATTTTCAAGGTTAATTTTATGGTGATTTTGAAAGTGTTTTTTGTTCTTCCGGGCTAAGTTATGAATGCTAAAATAAAGATCGAAATCATACGATTACAGTAAAATTGTGAAAAAGCTCCTTAGAGAGAGAGAGAGAGAGAGAGAGAGAGAGAGAGAGAGAGAGAGAGAGAGAGAGAGAGAGAGAGAGAGAGATATTTAACGCATATTTCAGGTTGTAAGTTCGAAAGAAAAGCGAAAACTTGAGTTCTGTATAGAGGAAATAACCATACTGATACAATTATTACACAACTGCTGACTGTAACAGTGGATAAGATTATCCCATAACCTCAGCATAATAATAATAATAATAATGTCAGCCTTAGCCTATAAGGTTAACCCTAAACCTCGACATAGGCCTATTCTGTTGAGATGTTGAAATATGCCACAGACTCCCGATCTGTCAGATCTCATCTTTCCTATGTCGATATGCGCAGATATACCCAACTGTTTTTATTGACTCTATGCTATAAAGAGGGGTTTTCTATCAATCTAGTTATCTATTGCTATATCTTTTTGTTCTTTCAGTGCTTTATTCACTTTTTACCAATAACTAACAAAGAGAATTTTCTTGATTTGACTTCACTGTCCTCCTGAAACCTGATTTCTGTCTCTCTGGAGCTGATTTAGGGCGAAAATAAAAAAAAATAAATAAATAAATAAATAAAAATCTTCACCATATACCACCTGTACGTAGGCTATGCTAGTATGAAGTGTTCTTAGGTAAGGAAGAAACTTGAACTTAAGTGAAGAACTGGCTCACTTCCTGTTTTGAAGCGTTTCCTTCAATTTTCAACATTTTATTAACTACGGCCCTTTTTTCTTTGTTATTACTTCTGTGTTCCTCCTCATGTCACCTAAGCTTTCTTCCGTGTAGGTTATTACAGGGTAAATGTAATTTCCCGCTCTCACGTCAAAAATTTTATTTTGACAGATTTTAACTTCATATAACCTTGCATGCTCGGTAACATCTTTTTAGTGCTAGAGTCTCTGTCATAAGGAACAGTAGGTATGACTGAATTCTTTAAGGCTCCAAAGGCCCCTGTCATATATGAGGCTTCCTAAGCTTTTTCATTTGTGTTTCATGCTTTTACATTGCAATACCACCAATCATTTCTCCTAGGCATAGAAATGATTACACTTTGCCTTACAAATAATATCAGGATGATTTCTCCAGCACTCAATAATTTTTCTCCTATGTTTAATCTGAACATTTTCTCTCTCTCTCTCTCTCTCTCTCTCTCTCTCTCTCTCTCTCTCTACTTTTTTATTTAATTCTGTACACCGATTATCATTTGTATTCTATTTCATTATGCATTTATTCTTGCTGGTTGACTTTCTGAACACTTTCCGGGTTACTTCTCTGTCTCTCAACTTAGCAAGAAAAAAAAAAAAAACTGGGTTTTACTCTTCGTCTGTTACGCCAAAATCTGCCTTTCGACTACAGTAAATTAGATGTCACTATCAGCTATTTACGGTCATTTAATTTGCTCATTTTCTTTACTTGGTCAGTATCGCAGCCTTTTTACGCAAGTACAGTAGTTGTGAAGGACTTGGGATATGGGCAAAAGCATGAAGGTTATGAAGCGTAGCAAAGGAAATAATGGCTCAAGGAAATCTTATACCTTTAGCTCTCATTAAGTTCTTTGAAACGAAAATGAGAGCTCTATGCACTTTTCCAAAGTGGTTGTGGTCCACATCAGTGACCTTCCTACCAGGTATTTGCTTCACTCCTCTGCTGTGAATGGCCCTGGTCGAGCATCATCACCCGGGGATCGAACCAGAGCTCTCTTTCTGGTTAGACGAACTGCATTACATAGCGATTACTACAGATATTTTTGAGAATCATATCATACTTTCAGATAAACTATCGTACCCAATTACACAATTTGTTTAATCTCAATGGAACAAAAAAGTAGAAGTAGGGGAGAAGATAAAGAAAGACGAGAGAGACACAGAAAGAGACTCTACCGAGAAAAGAAAGAAAGAAAAAAAATAAGGAACGAACGAAGCATCCATCATCAGTCCTTTCACTGACCATCGATGGGTACGAATCTGATCCGAGACTTTATGAACATAAATGGATCACTCGACTTTAGTGACTTTCAGATGGTGTAGCTGCGGTTTGTTTGGTTCAGATGAGACAAATGGAAATCTCGAATATACATTTGTCGTATCTAGGTATGTGGGTAAAAAAAAGGTGATGTAAATGGAGTTGCGATTGATTATCCTGACGTATAGTCTAGCTCAGTAGCACTACTGTTCGGGCGCTCCTTAGCTTTGCTCAACTGCGATCTATATCGGCCTAGGGTTTTTGACAAATCTGCGCTAGAACTGTCCTAACAAAGGCTGCACCACGGCTGGCGTAGGAAGACCTTCAGTAGTTCAAGGTAGCGAATTTCATGTCCGTATAGATTGGATTGCCCTGCACTACGGAGAATGAGTATGAGGATGGCCAGTCTACTGTTCTAGTGGTTTATGGTACGAGGAAGCTTAAGGGATCGGGTAACAATATTGGTTTAGAGCAGTGGTTCTTAACCTTTTCATTACCACGCCCCCTCTAAGAGTTGGTCCATCCCTCCACGCCTTCCCTGCATCTATGAGTAAAATTCCCTCCCAGATTTAAAGTAAAATATAAAAAAAAAGATAAAGAGAACGGGTGTTTTTATTCTTTTGGGAATGAATTAGTCAGATACTTGACACTGCTTCTTAGCGAATCTTGTGAAGAGAGTAACAAATATAATTAGAGAATTTTAAATTTTTCCCTAAGGCTCTCGTCCCCCAGGTTAAGAACCACTTGTTTAGAGGATAAAAGAAAGAAAACTATTGGTGATACGTACATCTCTAACATCGCTGACAGTCTTAATACAGCACCAAATAAGGGTTTGGAAATGTGTGGGACGAGAGATGGTCTAGGTTTCATCTAGCAATGAAGACATATTGGTGCACGGAGCGAGGTTATTAATCTTGTACAGTCTAACCATTCATTCACACTTTCCCAAAGAGAATGATCCCATTAAACATGCAGTTTTAGAAAATGATTAGTAAAACTAGCATCTCACGACAAAGAGTCTGTTGTTGCTACGCTATACCACATTCAATTGGAAGTTCATGAAAGATTACGTCCTAAAATAAGTCAGGAGACCAGTCTTCTGGAAAGTGGTAAGAACAAATGAAGTCAAGTAGAAAAAAAAGGATGATTTTACTTTTAAAGACGATAATACTGATAGAAACTTATGAAATACTATGACAAATTTTTGTGACTTAGTATTAGAATGTTTGCAGAATCCAACAGAAATTTTATAAGGAAAATTCTGGTCGCAGTCAGGAGTGATGATGATTAACTTCATTGTGATGAGCAACAATTTTGAACCTGTACCAATGAATATCAGGTCTCATACGAGGTGTCACGCATCTTTGCTGATGTGTAGTCTAAAACAGGACCTGGTCTGAAGATACCGATATCGCTACCTTGTAGGGAGTTCTGTGTGAATGGATGAATAATTTTAAGTTATCAGGCGTCGTGACTTCTATGGTCACTGACGCCGAGAGATCTGTGTGAATGGTATTACATTGTGATTAAGACCATATCAAAGATAATAAATTGGTATACATCAAATACCTATTCTTTCTCACCTGCAACGGATTAAGCCACAGAAGAATGGCGGGAAAAGAAACAGTTCCTTACGTAAGCTTTATTTCTAGATAAAAGAAAAAACGCAAAAAAAAAAAATAAAAATAAAACGTGAAAGAAGAAAAAGACGCGATACAAAGCCCTGCGTGACCCAGGTATCAGAGTTGAAAGTGGAGGCTAAACAGGTAAACGTTCTTTATGATCGACCGAAAATGTCAACTTTAATTGCAAGCGGAAAAACGGGGTTTTTCCTCTTGTCCTTTTCTGTGCTTCTGTGTTGTTCATCCAGGGGACCATTGAACAAGCGCATTATTATCACCAAGCAGCGCGCGAGCTCTCAGCGCCGACGAACTGTGTAGAAGAAGAATGTCGTGAAAAGCATTACACTGGTCCTCTGAAGTCAGGCATGAAGGAGGGTCAGGGGTGAATAGAGGGACATGTGGGGTGGGGGAGGGAGGGAAGATTAGAGTAATGTGGAAGGAGTTCCCTTGGAGTTGCCCCGTTGGAAGGAGACCCTGGGGATTCAATACCTCACCAGTCCCCGAAATGTGGAGGGGTGGGGGAAAGGGAGGTCTGAAGGAATGGAGGAGTGGGCCTGCTGGAAGGAGTTCTAGTGGGGTGGGGTGGGAGTGGGGGAGTTCTGTCCCCGGAAAAAAAGACGTCCTTTGAAACACGGACAAGGGCATTACTGAGAAAGATGACACCAGCAAAGTCCTTTAGACAAATGTCATGTTAGCGACTCCCTACGGAGGAGGTGGCTAAAGGCGCATTGTGCGAGGGGCGTCGATTCTGCGGATTTGCTGCCGAAGAAAGGTGTCTGTTGAGCGACTGTTGCGTTGCGCGTTCCAGAAGTCTTTGGGGCTTGAAAGACATGGCAGTGGCCGTGACAGACAACCGATTATAATTAGATTTACTCGTTTCCAGGTGAAAAGGAACGAGTCGTTTATGGAACGCTTACACACGCAATCCACTTCATGCACGATCATGCACATGAGATATGAATAATGTCTTACGTCATTCTATGAATTGAAGGGTCTGTGAAAACGGAATTAACACGAAAAAACATTTATTTCTGCTGCTGCTTTATGGAATATAAGTGGAGTGATGTATGCGCAAAAGCATACAATTTTTATCACGTTTATCTGTTTCGGAGGCTTAATCGTCTTTAAAGGTTAGCTCCAACGCTGAGTAACATATCTTCTTTAAAGAATTTTGTCAAGTTGCCCCACTAAAATGTCAAGAAATCTAATGTGAAAAATAAGAAAAAACGTCCTACTTTATGGTCACTGCAGTACAATGAGTGTCAACAAGAGGCCTTACTAAAAAATGCAAGATTCAAGAAATCAGGTTTCTACCTCATCTGTCCACCATCTCTTTACACTTCAGAACTAAATACTCTTTTCATAACCTATCGTCTTTTATTATCTCCACACTACAACCTCTTCTTTTTGCACACACCTTGATACTTCCTTGCTTCACCGATTTGGTGACACATCTCTCATCCTCCACAACCCATTACATTTACTTGCAAATACTAACACAAACCAGTCTTTCTGTTTTTCAACATTCCATCCTCACAGCCTTGTTTTTGCTTATATCTATTTCAACTTTCATTCGCAAAATAAAGTCAAACTCTCACTTATATCTGCAGTTTCTTCTCACTTTGCATAGTCAGAACCGTGTAATAAGCAAATAACCGTTTTCTTATCCTACAACTTTGCACCTACATTTAATGTCCTTTCCATGACTTCTAATACCATGGACATGTAGGTGATGGGGCGCGAGCAATCCACAGTCCTTGGAAGCGTATGCAGAGAGCAGCACTACTCAGGTCAAGCATGACTGATTTCGCTTTGGAAAAGGAAAGATGGGTAATAGCATCGGCTCATCTTTGTGTACATTATATATATATATATATATATATGTATATACGTATATATATATATATATATATATATATATATATATATATATATATATATATATATATATTATATTACTGATGGAGTGATCAGTAATATTTTCGCCTACCACACGATAGGTTCTAAGATTTCAAGGTAAGTTTGGTCAGATGGACTTGAACAGATAAAAGAGCACGGGCTAGCAACCTCATCCAAATACAGACTCTCTCTCTCTCTCTCTCTCTCTCTCTCTCTCTCTCTCTCTCTATATATATATATATATATATATATATATATATATATATATTATTTATATATATATACAAATGAATATATATATATATGTACATGTAAAATATGTGTATATATATATCTATATATAAACATATATATATATATATATATATATATATATATATATATATATATATATGTATGTATGTATGTATGTATGAATGTCTTTTACTGTAATACAACAGTATAATATAAAGATAAAAAGGCCCATAAAACAATGTATTAACGTTTCAACCATATTTTTCGAGCACTTCCTTCTTTGCCCCTGTTCACTGGTAAAATATGGACAGATGATAGATACAAGGGTATATATATAAAAATATGTAGGCGTGGGAGTAAGTCTCGTTGGCCTGCCATTGACCCAGAAGGACGGAAATTAAGGTATTCCCTTGTGATTTTGGCTTCATTAGCTCCCGTCTGGCGATGCCTCTGGTGGTCGTATTTTCTGAAACACCTCCT
>NC_089746.1:21385260-21477760 GCF_040412425.1 Macrobrachium rosenbergii
AAAATCACGTAATCACAGACTTGGAATCGTATTCGATTGGGGCTTTTGAAACAAGGAACACGTGATCACCCTCACACAAAGATAAAATCAACACTGATATGGCTTAACCTAAATAGTCCTTAAATTGCATTGGGGGAGGGATAATTGATGGTTATCACGGGATCTTTACTTGAATTCAAGGCACGTAAATGGCAAGGGATGGGATACAGGCAGGATTCGAACAAAGAGGATTGCTTTGTGGAGGAAGAAGTTAAAGTTAAAGAAATGGAATTTTAAGGAGTTTAAGTAAAAGGGGGGAGGGCTGGTATTTGACTACTTGCAACGTACGAACCTTTTATGACTACTGTTGGCGCCTAACAGCCGTTCCAGTTGTCCGTCGAAGTCAGTTCAACCAGCAGAGCTGGAAAACAATAGAGGAGCGTCTGCCTGCTTAAAAAAATGTGGCTTCTTGGAGCGTTGAGCTTTTGGGCCACTCGTACCTGCAAGTATGTCAAAAGAACCAGCAAAGAGGGCAGAGGAAAAGCACACTTATCATTATATGCCTACAGCTTAGAATCCTACCAGCTCCCTAGCACTAAATGGCTCTTTTGGCCTCCCCCATACCTACATGTCTCCCCATCGCATGATGGGGGTGAAAAAGGGGGTTTGTATTGTTCTCTGGATTGTATGATGTTAGGGGGTGGTAAGGAGGCCTAGCTAACGGCTACTGACTGGTTCAAGTAGGCTCGGTTTTGTTCGACACCCGCCAAATTCCCCGACTCGATAGGCAAAGGAATAACAGATTATTTCAAAATTAAATAAAGAAATCACATTTACAGGAAAGAGGGATGTTTATTCTTGACAATATATATACATAGTCCACTAAGTAAAGGACAAGAAGTCGAAAGGCCTTGCAGTACTCCATTGTTTCCCTGTCCTTCGTGGATTTTCGTGATTCAGTTATGCATATATATATATATATACATATATATATATATATATATATATATATATATATATATATATATATATATATATATATATATATATATATATATATATATATATATATATATATATAAGGCCCATAAAACACTATTTGAACGTTGCAACCATATATTTCAAGCACTTCCTTCTGTGCCCCTGTTCACTGGTAAAAAATGGACAGATGAAATGTTACAGGAGTATATATACAAAGCATATGTAGGTGTGCATTAAGTCTCCGATGGTATGCAGGTGATCGTTCCCAAGAAGGAGGGAAAAATAAACAATTCCCTGGTGGTTTTTGGCCTCATTAACTCCTGTTTTGCGATTCATTTGGTGGTCGTGTTTCCTGGAGCACCTGTTTGAGAAGAGGTTTAAGGATTAACCCATCGATTTCATCCGCTTTCCAATGTCCTCCTTACAAGTTCATATTGTTGGTTTGAGTGATGATAGCAGATTCCAGCATCTTTCTTTTGTACGGACAGCTACTTTTGAAAACCAGCTCTGCCCCGCTCCAATTTATGGAATGGCCTCTGTCCCTGATATGTAGAAAAATTCCTGAACTCTCCGAAGCATACCGTACCGACCTTTCGTGCTCTGTTAATCTTTCCAAGAGGGACCTGCCCATCTCCCCCACGTAAATCTCATTACAATTACTACACGGAATCTTGTAATTCCGGCGCCTTTTTTTTATTTAAGTATACGTTAACGAGCGAGCTCCCGATGGATTTGGGATAATGGAAGATAAAAGGATTGTTAGACCTGAGCTGTTCTGTGGCTTTTTGGATGTTTTCGTCGTACGGAAGCTTTATTTTGTTGTTAAAATCTATTTGTCTCTTGTGAGTGGGACCTTTGTAGTATATTTTATTCGCTTTGTTAATAGCCTTTTCGATAACGTGGGGTGGGTAGAGCAGTTGCGCTAGGTGTTGGCGGATCGAGTTGAATTCTTTATCTAGGTACCCATTTGAACATATTCTAAGCCCCCTGAGGAATAAGTTGCACCCTACCATGATCTTTACGGAGACATCATGGTAGCTTAAGAAAATGAATATAGGAAACAGCGAAAGTGGGTTTCATATATACTGTGAAGGCATATCTGTTCTGTTCTCTTATGATCAGTACATCTAGGAACGGCAATTTTCTTTCCTTTTCCCATTCTGTTTTGAATTTTATGGTCGGAACTAGCGAATTTAGTCTATTAAAAAATTCATTAAAGTCTCCCCAGCTATTGTCTCAGAAAGTAAAAATATCATCTACGTATCTGGGGAGACTAATGAATTTTTTATATATATATATATACTCCTGTAATATTTCATCCGTACATATTTTAACAGTGAACAGGTGCACAGAAGGAAGTGCTCGAAATATATGGTTGCAACGTTCAAACAGTGTTTTATGGGCTTTCTTATATTCATATTACACTGTGGTATTAAAGTAAAAGACATTCATATATATATATATATATATATATATATATATATATATATATATATCTATAATATAATATATATATATATATATATATATATATATATATATATATATATATATATATATATATATATATATAATAATATATATATATATATACACACACACACACATATATATATATATATATATATATATATATATATATATATATGAATATATATATAATGTATATGTATATACCTCATGACCATTAACCTTGTCGATTTCTTCACACTTTTCGTTCACGTTTATGACCACAAGCCTTTCAAAGAAATCCAGATCAAGAAAAAAAAAACATACACACAGGTGCTTTTTCCTTCCATTGTGATTTTCGAAGCCTCACATGTTATCAAAACTAAAGTTACTAATACCACTTACTCTTAATAATTTCCACCACTTAATTAGCTAAGCTACGAAGAAACGCGGTGGAACAAGTGGTCATTTCAGTATTACTTGCGTTTATGGGCATTAATAACACCACGGAAATAGGAAATGTTTCAACTATTTCTTACCTGGATTCAAGGCTTATAGGACTGACGTATCCAAAAAACTGTCAATTAAAAGAAAAGTCAGGATGCCACATTGGCTATTAGAAACACATATACAGTATATCTCATGTGAATGAGATATATATATATATATATATATATATATATATATATATATATATATATATATATATATATATATATATATATATATATCTGTCTGTCTGTCTGTCTCTTTCTTCCTAAATGTGTGTACCTGCAGCGCAGACGAGTGAACTGACACTGAAACAACACGCAATTAGAATAGTACTGCGGTGTCACAGGGACACGTTTTCTGTCATCTTTTAGCAACTTTCCCTTTAAATTTTTGGTGGTTGGTCAGAATCCAAAGTCCACACCAGTCTTGCTACTTTGGTCAGAATCCAAAGTCCACACCAGTCTTCCTACTTTATAACACTTAGAGCAAGGGTCCGTACTGTCAAATGTCAGATTAAAGGTTAAAAAAAAAAATTTTTTCAACGCAAAGTTTCAAAGGAAGAGGCTAAAAGACGCCGGTAAACCCACAGATAAAAAAAACAATAAAGAAATCTGCGGATTGAAACGAGATCTATGAACAGATTGTGACGCCATTATAACAAGTACGCGGACCTGTACCTCAGGGTAGTAGATTAACGGTGTAAATCCTATCGAAAAATATATTTGATTCGACCACGAGATTCTACTGCCAGACCGCAGAACCTTATAGGCATCACACCTTGCTATGCGAGAGATTCCAGCATACGCACTGGGAGACGTACGTACTGTCGTCTGCTCAATGGAACTTGTAAGCGTTGCCTGCTATTTATAGTGGTGTATTTGAAGTGATAAATAAGTAAGTATATAAAAAGCAATTATCTAAATATACAGATAATACGAAGTGACTGAAATGCCACTTATCATTATTATTTTATAAAGATGCTGAGATAATTAGTAACGATTTTATTTCTAACCATGTTCCAGCGACCTGTGTCATTTTTCATGTAAACCATGTTCTCAAAACTAGTCCGCTGTGACAGCTGCGAAAACCACAATTCGTTACCAGTGTGCCCCGTCGAGTTTGTGTGAAACAGTAAGTGAGAATGAAATGGAAAGGCGAGAGAGTATCATGGGGAGGCTCTGCCTGAGAGAATAGGCACCTCATACCATCTTTTCACAATAAATATCTGATAATGTAAAGATCTGTCTCATAAAACCACTTATTACACATAGAATACGTATGTAAATACAGAAACTGATAAAGATTAGCCAACGTGGTTTCAATAAACGCATCAAACGGAGTCGTTTGAGTAAAGCAAAGGAAAAATGTAAAATCACAATTTTAGGTTTAATTTGTTTCTGGTGCACCTAAGGCTCAAAATATAAATAAACAGAAACGATGAACATTATGCCTGCCCTTGAAGTGCAAGAAATCGCGAACATTATTTAATGCAGTCGCACACTAAAAAATCTGAACAGGAGCAAGTTAATCTCCCCTTTGCTGGAAAACTTGCACTATTAACACTAGTAAGTGCAAGAATTTAATTTTTCCACTGATGGAAAATCAATCCTGATCTTCGTGATCCAGAAACCGCGTGGATCTTATCCTACCAATAAACAGTAAATGTGCCTCGCTGTCGAACTTCTCAGTTCCAGAGGTCCTTTATTCCTCACACCGTTGGACTGTGGAACAGCCTCCCTGAGGAGGATGTGCAATTGGAACTTCAGAAGTTGTTGTTGTTGCATTTTTATACTTGTTTTTTTATTTATTTATTTATTTATTAATGTTTTCTTTTTTGATAAGTGGGATCTCTTCTTTCTGTATTTCACTTTACTTCCTCTTACTTCTTCCTAATGAACACCTAAATATTCTCTGGAAGTTTGAATTTCTAGTCAATGGCCCCTGTAGGCTTGTTCCATATGAATGGGTTTCATCTACTGAATAATAATAATAATAATAATAATAATAATAATAATAATAATAATAATAATAATAATAATAATAATATCGGCGATGGAAAATGGTGAAATGAAGAAACTAAAAATACATACATAACAGATATGTTATGTATGGTTATAAATGTCTGACAGGATATAGCAAAGACATGTAGCCTACTATGTCCCGTAAAAAAAAAAAAAAAAAAAAAAAACTTACGAATGAAGGTTAAAAACGCGCTACCTCAGCAAAGAACACGAAATACAGCGTGAATGGGAGAATAATTAACAAGTCATCTAAACACATTACCGAAAAATGAGAGTGAGAAAATATGTTGAAGTGCAGAACAAACCATATAATTATTACAACACGAAATCGAGCCAAATGAGTAGCAATACGAATGGAACAAGACGAGTCACGTGTTGGAATTCCAGAATAAGTGCGAAAAGTGAAATGAGACAACGAGAAAAGAAGAGATGATACAAATAAGTAAAAACAAGTAAAAAATGCGCCGAAGTTTCTTCGGCACAATCGAGTTTTCTGTACATCGTATAATCAAGGCCACCGAAAATAGATCTATCTTTCGGTGGTCTCGGTATATAATGCTGTATGAGCCGCGGCCCGGTGGTGGCCTATCCTATATCGTTGCTAGAAGCACGACTATGGCTGACTTTAACCTTAACTAAAATAAAAACTACTGAGGCTAGAGGGCTGCAATTTGGTATGTTTAATGATTGGAGGGTGGATGATCAACATACCATTTTGCAGCCCTCCAGCCACAGTAGTTTTTAAGATTTGAGGGCGGACAGAAAAGGAGCGGGCAGAAAAAAGTGCAAACAGAATAAAGCGCGGACAGAAAAAGCGCAGACGGACAGACAAAGCCGGCACAATAGTTTACTTTTATAGAAAACTTTAAAAAAAAAGTGCAATGAGGCTACGTAATAATAATAGGTGAAATAACGGGATTGCGAAATAAAAAAGGCAGATTTGTATCTGTACTAATTAAAATATTTGCGAGCATTTATATTCTTTCTCACGTCCTTGACAGCCTCTTTTTAAGAACAGTTCTCTCTTTCACTATTCGTTATTCGTTGAAGCTTGTCTTTCTATTATGACCATGCCCTCGAAATATGGATTTCCTCTGTAACGGTCTCTTTTATCTTCTGACGATATAACTCCATCGACATCATTTTTTTAGATTCAGTTGGTCATTAATGCCTCGCCTCCTTATTATCTCAATAGACGTCTTCCTTTATCAGTTCTTTACTTTCTCGTTTTTCTTTTGATATCAGTCCTCATCAGATACTGTTCTCTTCTTCAATACATCCTTCATTTTAGTATAAGACCATAAACTTCCTTTCATTCTCCTTCCTATGTACTTAGAACCATAACCCTCCCTTTCTACTCAATATTTATTTATCTCCTTTTATTAAACTCAACTTTTGTAGAACCTCAGGACAAACCTTTTTCTCCTTTTCTCAATAGTAACTTGACGCCGCAGTTTATCCCTAAAGGGGTTTACAACCTGTAACACACACACACACACACACACACAGAGAGAGAGAGAGAGAGAGAGAGAGAGAGAGAGAGAGTATTTCAAAATTGATTTTTTACCTTGTCCAATTACCATTCCGGCTATAAGATATCAGCTGTCAGCCGTATAACGTCAGGTTTGTAATGCTAGAAGAAGAAAATTGGCCAAGAAAGAAGAAAATTGACATGACATACGTACAAAATCACGTTCTTATACGACGCAGGTATCAGTTGCACATATACACACGCAAAGAGTCCCTCTCTCTCTCTCTCCCTCTCTACTAGCGACCGGCTGGAAAAGATGACGTTTGAAGGAACGGTTCGACCCGCCGTTTGCGAAATAAGGATTCGAAACCTTATCTCCACACGTGCTGAAATGGGATCCAAAGCCATTACCAGTACTACATGGCCAATACCTTCAGATAATAACTTAACGGTGTGATATTCCAACAAAAACGATATTCGCGCCGACCGCAGATCTCTTCGGCCAACCGCACGGACCTTTAAGCTCAGTTTAGAGATGCACCATATTGTGTGACTGACCAGCCCTACAACCCATCTTCCCATGCGCCCCCGCCAACGCCCCCCCTCCATCCCACCCCTAGTCGCTGCTTATCCTCAAGACGTCCCTAGTACTACCTACCCCCTGGAGATTCTTTCAGTGTCCCCATACAGAGAATTACGCTAAATGAGAACGGTGCTGCAGTTACGGATAGTAGACAGTGCTATAGTTGTCTTGGTGACGCTATAATATTGCAATCATTCGACGTCATTGTTTCATGCACGTTTTGAAACAGTTTTCCATTTCAAGAGCAAAGCTTAATGGGACGGCTAACCAACGGCCCTTTTCTAGACCAGGCCCAGAAAAAAACGGAAAGGAAGGACAAAGGGTAGAACTGTCCAAAGAAAGAAGCAAAAGGCCTTCCCTTTAAGAACGGAAGGTAAAAAAAAAAAAAAACTCATAAAAACAGAGGCATCATTAACAGGTTATGAGGGCTCACTGTACATGTCATTATTCAAGTACATAACAATATCACACGAGTGGAATCTCAGGTGTCTTTTCCATAGCGCCAGTCATTTAGTTTATTATCCAGCATTCTTTCTAAATAGTTACGTTTGTCCCTCGCACTGACAGGAGCCTGATCAAGTGATAAGGAGAAGGCCTAAGTGTCCTTTTAATCTTATGACAGTCGCGTAGATAAGATCTTTAATCTGATGTCTTTTAGAAACCAGCATGATGGAAGTTGTGAGAGAAGCTAATATGGATGCTATTTCTGTGACTGCCCATCATCATCTACCTGGCTATCCTAATTCCTAATCTCGACGCAGAGGAAAACCTTTGTGGTAGTTTCTTAAAAGTAAACGAAGATGGACTTCTGGTGAGAAGATCTACGAGGACAGCATACACAAACAGCCGGTTTCACTTCTGTTTCTCCTGACGAAGGAAACAGGGCCCGTGAAAGTAAAGAATTCTACTGTTTTTATACAAATACACTCAAGGACCGCGTAAGAGAGGAAGGCTGGACTTAAGCTTAATGCTCCTTTTTTTTTTTTCTAAAAATCCAAGCGCTACTGGAACTTGCAGCAGACCTTAGGAGTTCAACAAGAGCGACAATGAGGCCAGAGAACCCAACAGAGAGATATGCGTTCCAGTATATACAGACCGCCTCAATATGTTCCAGTCTTTTAGACTCCAGTGATCAAACCCTGGAATTTTTTCCGTTCCTGTTGTTTGTTTTATATAAAATCTATAATTTGTAACGGTTTTGCTATGCGCGGCGTCGCATCTAATGCCACACACAACTGCTAATATATCATCATCATCATCATCATCATCATCTTAGACGTTTGACTTCAGCCTTTCCCTTTACGGGATTAGACGTGAAAAGAGTCTCTCTCTCTCTCTCTCTCTCTCTCTCTCTCTCTCTCTCTCTCTCTCTCTTTCATTGCACTTTCCGCCTGAATTCTCACCTGGTCTGGGTCTTCACTGGGCCTCGCAACTGATCTTCATCCAGATCCTTCCGTATTTACTAATATCTGACTATCGGCTGTTCACCCTTTCTCATCACGTGACCAAACCATTACAGCATTGATACACCTTTTGGATATATTTGCTCACGTGAAGAAAAGGTGAATCAGGAGCGACTATCTTGTCAAACGTCGGTCAAGCATTTTATTAATTATCCTCACAATTCAACTGGAATAACTCCAACTGAATTCTGTTTTGCCTTAAACAATGCAGTAAAACTATTGCACGAAGTGTTTAAAAAACCAGCAAAATAAAATGATTAAACTTTTCGTACACTTAATATTACTGTACTGGAAGCAAATGGCGCATTTGCTTAATTCTTTATAAAACAAATAAGGAGTTCTGAACATGGAAATCAGTCAATGTCAAGTTCACTGTTGGACCCAAGATACTGCGCAAAAAAAAAAAAAAAAAAAAAAAAAAAAGTGAATCGGACCGCCTTCGTACAAGGCTATATGTTTGCTGCGGTAAGCCACAGTGAAGTGACTTTGTGAATGATACCGTAGGACATAATGGAAATTTTCCATACAGGCGTGATGTCCTGCAACCCATGTCATCTACACCAAGGTCCAGATCTAATCTACACCTTGATCTAGAGATGCCAGTCAGGCACACGTATCCGAAGGATACTCTCAAAGTTCTCGCGTGCACTGTAGAAGCTTCTTTCAATCATCTTTGTGAGAGACCGATGCAGTTCTGAATGGCGTTTTTTTTATGAGCGAAGTTATGCAATTGGTAGTGATCAGCCCTTGCATGGGTGACCAACAAGAAATGTCAAATGCTTTCGGATCATAAAACCCCTTGAACATCCATGAGGCAGACATTGGGTGCCGGGATAGTAGCCTCATCCAAAATTCCTGGATGACTACTGAAGGGTAAGGCAGTTTTGAATAAAAATAATATGATTCCTACGACTGTATAAGTTTTCAAGGTCACTGTCTTATAGGTGTTATAAAATTTTCCGTACTCTTACAATAATACTGCTATTACATTTGTAATTAAACATTTTTACCGAGATTTAGACCTCTATACTGTTGTCCAGCACATATGTAAATCATGCTATAGGCAAATTATTTAAGATTTGCAAAAGAAAATGGAGGCTAAAGCACATACATACATCTGATTTGGTGTAGGCTAAGTTTTGATAAATTTCTACCAAGATGAGTCAACGAATGTTCAATATAAAAATACATATTAACGTATAAACAACAGTTGGTTCTGAAATGGATTGTATGAAAAAGTGACAAAAAACTGCGCGTCCAAAATCCTGACAAGAACTCTCTTCTGGACTTCACACTGACACAGAAATACTGGGAAAATACAAAAACCAGAACTCCATGTTATATGAGAAACTCGACAAAAACAGATTATTGAACGCTATATTGAATGAGATGCATGATTAAAATGCAGTCCTTAATTCCAAAAATTTGGAATTCACATTTAATGAAAAACATGGTAAACATACATCTTAAACTTCACACGTAATTAGGAAATTACAAAATTGTCATCTTGAATCTCTCTGAAAAATGGAGCAACAAAATTAAAATCTTGAACTAAGCATCGACAATAGGAACATGAACACATTTACTATCCTGAGCTCCTTATAAAATGACCCTGTAGGGGAGCAGCGCCATCAATGCACCTCATGCGGTGCATTGTAGGCGTTACTTAAGGTTCTTTGCAGCGTGCCTTCGGCCCCTACCTGCAACCCCTTTCGTTCCTTTTACTGTATCTCCTTTCATATTCTTTTTCTTCCATCTTACTTTCCACCCTCTCCTAACAACTGATTCATAGTGCAACTGCGAGGCTTTTCTCCTGTTACACCTTTCAAACCTTTTACTGTCAATTTCCGTTTCAGCGCTGAGTGACCTCATTATAAAATGAGAAAGATGACAAACGATGTAATCCTGGATTACAAAATCTAATACTTGTTCCAAGTACATGCCTGAACTCTTCATTAAATTATAAACATTAAAAAACAGATAGAAAAGGCTTTCAGAATAATAAGTGGTAAAACATTATAATATGTCTCAGTTGGTTGGTTAGTCCCGAGGTTCACACCAGGCTTCTTAAACCCTCAAATACATTGCCAAATCAATGGGTCGCCCTAAGGCAAAGGTCTGCACTGGCATAAGAGCAGTTTAATATAAAATTCAAACAATCAACTTGAAACATTGCTTCCGGCAGTGTCATCAATTGCCACAGATGTTTCGCTGTGCTAAGACCTGAAAATCATACAATGCAGCCACCTACCGTGGTATATCTTTTGGGATAATCTTAGGAAAATATAGAGTTATTTGCCCATTTCGTGGCAAACAAATCAAATCACTTGACTGTAAAACATGTCATACACACGTGTCGGTAACTAATCGCATACACATTACAAACATAGTTGTAAACAGGGCAACAACCGTGAGTGGAGAAGAATCTTTGGGGAATGCTGGATATTCGTATGAAGAACTGGTCAGGACCACTCCCAAGTCGTTAACTTGCATTCAGCCTGTCTGCGATGTGTGAATGACAAGTTGTCGACTTGTGTTTATGAAATGTTTTGCTACAGGGGTTTATGAAATGCCCAGTCTCCAAGAGCATGTTCACCCCGTTCACCAAGGTAATGTAAGTCAATTAATCTTGGGGTATGCATGCCAAGAAGCTGGTCATTATAACAACAGGATGATATCAGCCGATCAATCGACAATTACACAGCTAAAGAAACTGTTAAGGTTTTCCTTAAAACCGCAGTAAACACGGATATATAAACAACGAAACAGACCGTGTTTTTCTTTTCTTCCTTCGTAACAGAAGGTTAACATAAACCAGTGAGTCATCTTGCATAGGCTACAAGCAGAGACAAGGTTCAGGTCTTCTTTAAACCGCAAGCATCTCTCAGCCATTATAATATCCGATGCGCTTGGCCTTTTAACAACCTAGAAATTCTGGTACATAATCTCAGCTCCGCTTCTACGCAAAGGAAAGGGAAACATTGAAAGCTTATTCACGCCTTCTGAATGGGTGGATCAGGTTCTGAAGAAATCTGAACTAAAATCTCCTTCAAATGTCCTTCAAGATCTTCATGATTTTAGTTGTTTGTCCTTTGCTTTTTCAGGAAATGGAGTTGATGGCACCATTTTCTTTCTCAGCCGACAAATTTTCATTTTTATCCGTTTGGCAGCTTTCACCGATTGTTTTTTTTTCTCTCATTTCAATAGTCTTGAATGGCGAAATTACAGTGATTGTTTAATTCAACATTTTTAGCTGATGTCAAGATTGGTCCATTTCATGAAAGAAATGGATTATTTACACTCATACATCGCCCTTCCAGTAACTTAATTCAGTACTTCATGCTGACTCATACTGCATAATCAGTTCATCAGTCAGTGCCTTCGTCTTTATATAGAACTTAATACTTTTCACACACACACACACACAAAAAGACAGGAGGGAGTAAGAAATCAAATATCTTGGAGTATGGAACCGAATATTATCTGACAAAACAATATCTCAAGGGAGCATTACTTTATTTCTAATGAAATGTGGGTTCCTTGCTGATCGCTAGAACTTTCTTTGCACGAAAACAGAGCGAAAAAACTACGAAACTCGTGTTAACATTGATTATCTGTCGTTCACAACGAAAGCGACGGGGCCTTTGTTTCGTTCCAAAGCGACCACAAACTTATTTGACATGGTTTCAGTTCACAAGACACCGGTGATATTTGTGATGCATAGGGTATCAGATGTTGTAAAATCCTTGTATAATATTCTTCTCATTTCCTGTACTGGATTCGGAAAATGATTGGAAGTTCACAGTAAAGAATCAAAACTCGCCTCCAGCGCAAGATGGAAATGCAGGTGCTTTCGATCTTTGTTGAGTTTTCTATGCACGGAATAAATTTAGAAATTATGATATAGATTATGAGTTCAAATCTTTATTTTGCCTCAAATCCAAATAAGAAAATGCTTTTATATTTTATAACTTCTCTGTATTCAGGAATAATCATACAACAATTCAAGAAATACTGACGATTAAAAAAATTAGAGTCGATAAAAAAAAGATGGAAGGAATATCAGTGACGTCACACTTTGTGGGTGGAGCTATGGGAAGGGTTGCCCGACAGGTGAGGTGAACCGTAGGGTCAGCCAGTGTCCCTGAGTCCTGCTACTAGTGATGTTATACCCAGCGGAAGGGTTGGTTGGGCTGAGATACAGAGAGACACAGCAAAAGTAGGGGAGAGAGAGAGAAAAAGAGTGGAGTGATAAACGAAGTACAGTGAATAGGGTTGGTTATTTCTCACTGTAATCCAAGTGATACTATCTGAATGCTTAGATTTACAAACGCTATTTTATGAAAACTGTGATTTTATACGTATTTTTACTATTCTGCCTCAAAGCTTAATAACAATTGTGTTGCCTAAACTATATTTTTGTTTGTATGTTCAATTTAAACACTATTATTATTATTATTATTATTATTATTATTATTATTATTATTATTATTATTATCAAACTGCTCTATGATAAATAATCTTTTGGAATAAAACGATTTCGTCTGGTTCACATCTTTTGTCAAAAGAGATTTTGGTCAGCAAAACTTCCAGTTGAAGAATCTGATAAAATTTGTAAGTTATCGTCACCAGGTCAATAATTTGCAGATGAAAGGAATGAGCGGAAGAGACTGACATTAACCGTAAATGTGCAGACGCTAAGAAGGAAAATGTTTCCATAAATTTTCTTGTGACCTTGAGCAAATGATATAAAAAATCTTTTTCACGCGAAACGCCCCTTCGCATTACCTAGCTGAGAGAGAGAGAGAGAGAGAGAGAGAGAGAGAGAGAGAGAGAGATTCATTTACTATAACAAAGTATCCTACTAGAATTTTGTCAGATGACAATTCGTGGTACATATAAAAAAATTTAGAATACAACCCACACGATTTTCATCATACATATAAAATATTCTTGTCTGCCAAGAACAATTCTAGTTAACACACACATAATCGAAACACTAACGATCACTCCTAATGTTCTTCCTTTTTAGAGCGTTCGAAAAAAAGTAATAAAAGAAATCCAGATTTAGCGTAACGCATGCCTTAGACTAATACGTAATGAAGTTTACCGCAACGAAGAACTGACATCGGAGTAAGGTTTGTGAGTGAAAAATAAGGAAAACAGACATCTTGATAATAATACAGATAAAAGAACAGGCGGCAATAAACACTGACTTTAAAATGACAGAGTCACCATCAGAAATGTGCCTTTCTAGCATTGTGGACCGGAAGTGTAACTAAATACACCATTCGCCGATACATCTGAGGAAAAGGTAACGCGAAGGTGAAAGTAGAACTTGAAGTCTTTGAATTATTTATAATTATATTTCAAAAAAACTTCGAGATGGAGACCTGCGTCTTGATGCCCCGAGAGCTATGCCTCCTGGAGGGAAACGCTGCTGGTCTCATGAAGCTGGTGACGACCGTGACTGTGCCCCAGGGTACCGTCTTCACCCCCACGTCAGGTACTCTGAGGATGGATTCGCTACCGCCGTTGGTTCCCTTGCACCCCTGTGACGTAAGTACTGCGACGAATATTAGTGTAGAATATATATATATATATATATATATATATATATATATATATATATATATATATATATATATATATATATATATATATATATATATATACTGTACAGTATACATGCATACAATATATAGACATAGATACATGCATATATATATATATATATATATATATATATATATATGTATACAGTATACATATACAATATATAGACATAGATACATATATATATATATATATATATATATATATATATATATATATATATATATATATATATATATATATATCACCAACAGGTTGAAAACAAGTCCAAGTCCAAGACATCAAGTAGAGAAAGAACCTCTGGCAAATGCTGGACGATCACATGAAGCACTTGTTAGAAAAAGCAATAAGTCGATTAATTGCATTCAACTTGTTCATGATGTGTGCGCGATAAGTTGCTGACGTGTGCTTATTTTTTTTTATTTTAGTGTGAACGCACTCCAAGATAACTGCATACAGCGTTTGTTACCATAATTAGCATTCAACGAGGCGCTGCTTCATTTACGCCTAGAATTTTCTTTTTCTATAAAAGTGTTTTAAATTTGGTATAAGGAACTTTGCATCAGCAACAAATGCCATATTAAATGTCCAGTGGCAGTGTATGCTAACTTTAGAAAGGGCACATTTAATTGCAGTCATATATACAGTCACTCAGAGGTGAAGGATCTTAAAAATGTAATTATTTGCCTAAAGCTTCTATCTACCAAGGGTCTACGTAAGGTAAAAATACTTTTTAAGTTTACTCTTCCTCAGTCATACCTAGAGGGATATCTATAAAACTTTTAACAATTTATGCTGATGGCTATAGTTTCTGCGCAAAATGAAAGCTTCTGAAACACTGATAAATGAAGCGTATACAAGTATTCTACATATATAAAATCTTAAGCAGAACTTAACCATCTGCCGACCATTCGACTCCAATTATAATTTTGTTAGTCGACAAATGAACATTCATAACAAACTTAGGATTACGTATCTAAACCGGCCCCCTTTTCTCAGACTGTCATCCACACGATCAAGCTCGTAGCAAAAGTAAACTACAGTCCTCATGTAATATAATTTTGGCCTGATCCTCAAGGGGTCTCAGAGAGAGAGAGAGAGAGAGAGAGAGAGAGAGAGAGAGAGAGAGAGAGAGAGCCAGTCGAATGTTCTTAACCGCTTCGGGGAAGACCTCTAAAATTTAAAATCATCAGGTCATTTGTTAGGTTCAATAGGACGCAGCCAGAGGCAGGATAATCGGAGACCTCAGGTAACGCCATTGCAATATATATTGCTTTATAGCCAAACTACTCATCTTAGGTACAGAGTATAAAAACACAGTATTAATAGTTTTTTTCTTTTTCAAGGAAGTCAAGTGTGGAAAAAAGGTAGAAGCTGTCTAGATGGCTAGTTTGCAGCTTATGAGTGAGAAGGATAGTGAGGAGAAATGCGGAGATGCGTAGAAGTGGTAAAAAGGTTAGCTCAGGTTTTGGGAAGAATACAGAGAGGATGACGTAAAAACTGCCAAGTGAAATAAAAGCGGTAATGGAACGGAACATCATTAATATCCAGGGAGCTAGAGAGCGCGTGTAATATTGTTGATGACAGTGTATGTGTACGTGTGTTGTGAGTTGTACGTACTATTGATGAACCATCTGTGCAGGTAGATGAAGATGGAACGGTTACAGTATAAGGTTTTCGTACCTTCCTTGATTCAAGTCGAAGTGTGGCAGGGGACTGCTGCCTAGAAAATTATCGGGAGACATGCATATATTTGAAACCACTTTTATTAATAGATATGTGTGTTTGTGCGTGTGTGTGTTAGAGAAGTATTCTGCATAATGGGTTCAGCCTTGTTTCAACTGCAGAAATATCTTACAGAGGAGAAACGTTAATTGTATTGTATAAATAAATAGTCAAGAATAAGCGCCATTAAAGATTCAACTATCAAATGATGAACATAGTTTTGATAAGTATGTGTATAAAAACTTTAATTTATTATACTAAGTTGTACATTAATTTTCCCTTACGTAAAGTGCGTTTCACTTTTCGTGGTTTTAATCGCTATTCTTACCTTTCAAATCAACGACGTTCGCAACAACGTTGCTGGCAATAATGAACACTCATCAGGAAACTAACCTAAACGTCCAAAAGACGTACTCTATCGAGAACGATTTTGCCCCCTGAGAGAATCGAACTCTCGACCCCTGGTTTACAAGACCAGTGCTCTGCCCCTGAGCTAAGGAGGCGACGTATCGAACGGTCGCTACACAAGTAAGCTACCGCGCTGTAGGGAGCTTCGTTCGCCGGTCTACAGACACGATAAAAAAAGATACTTCCCTTAAATTATGGTTTGTTTATGTCCTTGTGAATACTCTTTTGCGTCACTTCATGTTTTGGGAAGGATTCGTCGAATGTATGTCTCGTTGTATCAGAGATTTTAATATTTTACAAGGATATTTTCTTTATGTTTGTGTGGTTTGCCATTGTTGCTTCATAATGAAGACTACGTATTTCAGTTTTTGCGTTACTGAGTTCGTTTTGAATTATCGTTTTATTAAATGTGAAACCTAAATGATTACCCATATATATATATATATATATATATATATATATATATATATATATATATATATATATATATATAGAGAGAGAGAGAGAGAGAGAGAGAGAGAGAGAGAGAGAGAGAGAAAAATCCCTATCACGGACGGCGAAATATGAAAATAACAAACAAAAGAATGCGCTAGTAACCTGGTCAAATAGCTCTCCTAATAACATACAACATTCGTTGCATAGCGTAAATGTTGACGAACGAAAATGACCATTTAGTCGCTGGTTACGAACGGACACACACACATATATATATATATATATATATATATATATATATATATATATATATATATATATATATATAGATATATATATATATATATATATATATATATATATATATATATATATATATATATATATATATATATTCTGCAATATTCTGCAAAGAGGTTTGCTCATAATTCACTTGTGAAAATATGAACGCGACAATGACTCTGGACTTGGTGTTTCTAAAAAGTCCCCTCTGTTTTGGGAAAAGGCTGATTGAAATCTCTCTTTCTCTGCACACACACACACATATATATATATATATATATATATATATATATATATATATATATATATATATATATATATATATATATATATATATATGTATATAGGAATGTCTTTTACTGTAATGCAAGTGTATAGTATGAAGATGAAAAGGCCCATAGAACACCGTTAGAATGTTGCAAAAAAGTTAAGTATGTTGCAACCATATATTTCTGGCACTTCCTTCTGTGCCCCTGGCCACTGGTAAAAGTGGACAGATGACAGATACAAGGGTATATATATATAAAACATATGTAGGTGTGGCAGTAAGTCTAGTTGGTATGCCATTGACCCAGGAAGGATGGAAATTAAGGTATTTCCTTGTGATTTTTGGCTTTATTAGCTCCCGTCTGGCGATGCGTCTGGTGATCGTATTTAATGAAACACCTTCTTAAGAAGAGTCCTGAGGATTAACCCGTCGATGTCATCTGATTCCAATGTCCTCCTGACAGGTTCATATTGTTGGTTTGATTGATGATAGCAGATTCCAGCATCTTACTTTTGCACGGGCAACTATTTCTGAAAACCAGCTCTGCCCCACTCCAGTTTATGGTATGGCCTTTATCCCTAATATGTAGGAAAATCCCCGAACTCTCTGAAGCATGTCGCTCTGTTATGTAAATCTCAATACAATTGCTGCACGGAAACTGTAAATTCCTGCTTCTTCCCCTTTTTTTTATTTAAGTATACATTAATGAGTGAGCTCCCATGGATTTGGGATAATGGAAAATAAAAGTATTATTAGACCTGAGATGTTCTGTAGTTTTTTGGATGTTTTCGTCTTACGAAAGCTTTAGTTTGTCGTTAAAATCTATTTGTCTGTTGTGAGTTGGACCTATGTAGTATATTTTATTCGCTTTGTTAATAACCTTCTCGATAATGTGTGGTGGATAGAGCAGTTGCATTAGGTGTTGGCGGATCGTGTTGAATTCTTTATCTAGGTATCCATTGAACATATTCTGAGTTCCCGGAGGAATAGGTTGCACCCTATATATATGACTGTATATAAATCACGGTGTGATAAAAAATTTCATATATATATATACTGTATGTATGTATATATGTATATATATATATATATATATATATATATATATATATGTATATATATTATGTATATATATATTTATATATATATTTGACAAATGTTTATAAAAGGTGTTTTCTTGTGCTATATGCTATGAAAATTCAAATTAAGTTTTTGAGCTATAATAAAGTACAGCATTGCCGGATTCTGAGTTAGAATTGTCATTTGACGCGGTATACCAGTGCCTTTATATATATTTACGCATACCGATAATTTACAGTTATATACTTAAAATAATCTTCCACTTAGTAGAATTTAATATGAAAAAAACATTCTTAGAAGCAAAGCTTTTGCAACCATTGCAAAATAATTCCCGTAAGCAGAATGTAGGGGATGGTGACGTTTGAGAGGAGCGTAATCGCAAGATATTAAACATTCCAGTTACGGTTTAAGTAAGACCATAAACCTGAATCATTAATAAAAACCAACGCGAAACTCCAAACTGCTAAACGAACGAAAGTCTAAACCACCAATAAAATCGAATATCATAAGTCTCAACCATTAACGGAGTCCAAAATTCTAACCTAAAGTACAGATGGGAATAAAATTCCAAAACAACAAAATGAAGACCAAATTTTTAAACCAAAATTATAAACAAGACTAAAAGTAAAAATGAAGAGACAATACAAGTTTCAACGGAAAGACGACGAAATATCAGACTTTGAAATTAATTAAAAGTAAAGCAAGACCAAAAATTTACTCCATGAACCCTGTCTAGATCCAAATTCCAAACTAACAGTCAAACGCTTAGTTAATATCAAACACAGAAAACGAAAAGTAAGACAAGTATCATTCCCGTAACATACGAGGAATTCGGCAGAGGAAGGGGAGGTTTTGAAACTATGTGGAAGAAATGTTACTTGTAACAAAATACAGGAAATGATTTGAATGCAATTTCCGTGAAATGTTAAAAATCGATTTGTCGTTTTGTTCCATATTTCATTCAATGTTATTGTTTTTTTTATGTATTTGATGTTTTCTTTCCGCTTGTTTGGTTTTCGTTATAAGACAGCATATTTCCTCCGAAAAAACATGGACCGGTATATTTTTATCTTTATGTGACAGTGGCGATATGTAATATATGTAAATATTGTGGCTTATAGATAAAAAAATAAATAGTAAATAGACTAATAATCTGCTCATTTCTAGACTACAGCTGCTACTTATCACGGGGAGTGGAAAAAAACTCGTATTTCTTTGTTCATGACGTTACTCAAAGAGGGATAGAGAGCGTTGTGTACCTTTCGATATTACAATGAAAAATCTGAAAGAAATTATGAGCCTCACACGCATAAGATTCTAAAGAAAAATCATGAACCACTGCAGCAGATAATAAAAAAAAATTCGCAAAGCAAACGGGAGAATAATTTATATCTTATGGGGTCAGGCTTTACTTCGTCGAGGCCCTCCTGTTTTCATTGATGGAATACATTTTAACGTTGTTTTCTCTCTCTCCCTCTCACTCTTCAAACGCCTCACCCCATTGCAACCCACAATAGTTGAATAACAAACAGTACACTGTTTCGGTCAACAGAGGTAATAATGTGTTTTTAGGAAACGCGCCCATATTATATCCATCTGCTCGGGGATCGATCGCTAGACCGTTCACTTGTGAGATGAACGCTCTTCTATATAATATATATATATATATATATATATATATATATATATATATATATATATATATATTATACATATATACATATACATGCACTGTATATATATATATATATATATATATATATATATATATATATATATATATATATATATATATATATATATATGTATATATATACAGTGCATGTATCATGTATATGTATAATTATTAAGGGACTTGAATCAATATAATAAAAGTACGAAAATCTAGGCTATCTCTCAAGAAGGAATTTGAAGCACTCCAGCATATATATATATATATATATATATATATATATATATATATATATATATATATATATATATATATATATATATATATATATATATATATATATATAGAGAGAGAGAGAGAGAGAGAGAGAGAGAGAGAGAGAATCAGGGGAAGGGTGAGTGCAGTGAAATATTTGTATTTCGATTCAATATACATTACTTGTTCATCATGTACTCATTTACCGTGTATCCTGCATATCTGACCGCTTACCTGGCAAGGAAAGGTATGTATTTATTCATTAAAGAGATTCCAATAGTTTTTACTTCCCTCAGAGCATAGAGAGAGGACGGGAATTCCTTCCACTGATGCGTGCTTCCTGCTTCCTAGCATTATTGTAGCGAGAAAATTCACCATAAATGAATCAGTATTAATATTTTACTGTAAATGGAAATTCTGTTTATAACTCAAACTCCTATACCACACACACACACACACACACACACACACACACACACATATATATATATATATATATATATATATATATATATATATATATATATATATATATATATATATATATATATATATATTTATATATATTATATTCACACAGTACGTTTTGATACCCAATTTCTTTTTTATGCAACCTTCTGCTCTCATCAATAATTTTTACTGATAATTTTTTCCCTATTCCAGTCATTCCTAACTGTCCATTCTTAGTCTTGCTTGCTCGAACGTCAAATAAAAAAAAGAAGATAAATCTGAGTACTTCTGGCTTTGGTACATAAAAATTGACACACCCCAAAACGCTGCCATGACAAATCACTGGTCTCCTAATCTAGTACATCGGAAATATTCTCAGAGGAACGTCTCTTAATGTTCTGGACGTATAAAAAGACAATAACATTTCTTGGAGGGATTATACCGAGTCTTTCTTATTATCTTCAATTACTATTTACATTTCACAAGTTATTCCTTTAAATTAATTTCTATGCTAAATGTTTGCGAATCCGCTCTCTTTAGCTAATCATATTTCGATCACTGGTTATTGTGTAATTGGGCATTTGATAATTTATTATTATTACAAGCCAAACGGCAACCCACGTTCGGAAACAGAACGCCACAAGACTAAGGCTGGCTCTATTGGGGAAAGCAGCCACACACGGAATAAGAAATGCAAGAGCTGAAAGGTAAAAAATGAACCAAGTAAGAGAAATGACAAAGAAAATTAAATAAAACAATAAAAGTACGCAATGAGCCTCATCTACTCTGCTTAAAAAAAAGGGGGGATTGACAACCTTGTGGACACTTCAACATGGGCATCAATGTTCTGTTTTATAGGGCACCTCTTGCTTTAGCCGTCTCTTCGTGGCTGATTGAATAAACCTTAGTTTCTTTAGTTATTAAAAAATCTGAAACTTAGTGAGATTTAATATATCATGTAATTGAAGCACTCGTAACAATTTAGCTTCGTCCTTCCATAATTGGTTTCGTCTTTCAGCACTCGCCTCTCTTCAAGGCCAATGAGTAGTTCGCGAAACGATCACGATGGTTTTGGGAACACGAAAATTCATAAGTCCTATCAGTTTTTTGGAAATAAGGCCCAAGCATTAATAAGGAATAACTTTCGATGCGGCCATATTGCATGTCACTGACTGACCTTTTCTAACGGCTGAATTTAGGAGTCCTGACTAAAAACTTCTGTTTTTCGCGGAATCTCATGCCGCCATATTGGATATCTTGAGAAATCACTCTACTGTATTCATACTCCGTGTATCTGAAGTATTATCGGAAATTCGCCCGGTAAAGGTACTGGCACGTGGCTTCAAGATAATTTATTCCTGCCTAAAGTCATAAGGAAAGGCGGAATGATCTTCCATGGGAAGTAAACAGGACAAATAAGGACTGATCCAAAGCTTATAGAAACCGGTGACTTCGTAAAGCAAGTAGCAATGCCGATGGCATGTGAGCGCTACCATTAACATATCAGGATCTTTCCTCGTTTCGTGGACCTTCTCGGTACCAGTATGTTAAGCATTGGTCAATACGAGAGAATTTATCTCAGGGACAGTGATTTTGCTTATCCCGTCTGTTCAGTAAGTTGCCCCGGGGAATAAAGTGATATAAAAACTAGGAGATATTCAAGAAGTGATTACAGATATATCTATTAAGAAAAAGTGACGACACAGTATACGAGACAAAAAAAAAACCCGCCTGGTGTGCGGATGCTAGCCAATTGGAGGGCCTCCAAAATGATTCACTTGGGAGCAAAATTACCTCTGTTTAGGGCCTTCAGAAGATGATGTTTCGGCCAAAAAACTGCTTTTAGTATGAAGCACATATTACCGAGATATCACCTGGAGTGAAGTCACGTACAATTTATTTTATGAATAATTTTTTCCTCTTTTATGGAAACAGATTATTAAGACCTCTGTAACTTTCTTTTTATCTTTTTTTGCTCAAATACAAAGAAACTGTCAATTTAAAATCAACTGTTTGTTATATTAGTTTGCAGTAAAAATCAGATAACAAAATCCAAGAACCGAAAGTTTTAATGACGACCCTTTACGTCGTTGAATGCCAGGCGCCACAGCAATTCCAAAATCGCTGGAGAATCCAGAGATTGACGTTGAATTTGAGGTAGTTCAGCATATTCCTCGTTCCTGAGTACTATTCAATCAATCAGTTTCCATTAACAAAGGAAATAAGACGTCATTCCTGTCGCACTTTCTTCCATTAACGGCAACACCAGGCGTGGCGTACCTCGAATATTTCTGTCAATTCCGTCCATATCAAACTCCACGAAAAGGAGACCATTCTTTGCCGCCATTAGCCATAGATGTTTCATATACGATATATAATGGATTAAATTAATTTACATTCTTTTGTCTTGCTCTCCCTTTCTCTCCCTACCCACATATTTACTGATTTTATCCTGAATTTAGAAATATTCTGTTTTTCCTGTTATGTAGCGTCGTTGATACATGAGAGAGCTTTGGGAAGGGATTTTTTTTGTCAAAATGTAAACTGGTGGATATTGTCGTTATGTGTTTTGAGTGATTAGGCCTACATCACTCTTTCATATATATATATATATATATATATATATATATATATATATATATATTATATATATATATATATATATATATATATATATATATATATATATATATATAAATGTAATATATATTATCATTACTATTATTATTCTATCATTATTCCAAAGATGACCTGAATTAGGCTACGCTAAATGCCCTAGCATCGACTTGATTGCGCCAAACACTGAGTGTCAGCAAAGTACGTCCTTGTCTTCATCTTTTTCTGAGAGAGAGGGAGAGAGAGAGAGAGAGAGAGAGAGAGGGCAAGGTTGAGGTAGAGAACATTTTAAAACTGCTGATTTCGTCAGTTTATCCATTACATGATCCCATGGGCACTTTCCAGAAAAGAGGTTCACACATGGACAGTATGACGGAGATGGAGGAGAAGCATGAGTAACATCTGCAAGGATCATTAAGCGATCGCCTGCGGGCTGGAAAACAAGGAGTCTGGAGAGAGAATCCTCATCTTGGCGGGTTGGGTTACGACGAAGACCTATGGAGGTATAGGGTTTGGCTGCGGTTTGGGGACGCGTCTAGAACAGAACTGATTTTCCAGATTGGACGTCGTTTCCGTGAGAAGAAACGGAGATGATACACCCTCACGCAAGTTAACGGAGTGTTCTGATATGGTGTTCATGATATCTGCCATGTCCTCGTTTGATCTGAAGGTGGCAGAAGGCCAGGAGACTCAGCAAACTTCTTGCTGAGCCTAGGCTCTCAAGAGAAGAGCAGGAGTGGACAATAAAATACGAAATAACAAAGTCCTGTCATATTCTGTCATTCCCATCTTGATTTTTTTCTGATATCATGTCCTGTTAACGAGACATAAAACAGCAAGGCAGGTATAGGACGTTTTTCTTCCTGTCTCTGAATCCATTTGGTCACATTTCTTGTGATATACTGAAAGTTAGGACTTGATTTAACCATTCTGTTTTAGTTACGCGCCTAATTTGCATGGTGTAAAAATAAAAGTGTAAAGTTATAGTTGCTCATTCATCGTTGTACATTTCTTTTCCTTTACCTATAATGTTTTTTTTGAGTTGTTCTGAGTGGTAATGAAGGTGAATGATTTACTGATTTTTATTTGATAATTCACTTAATTTTGAGAATCTCTACATGGATTACGAGAAATCACGGTGATCTAAGCCTATTATATCAGAATTTACCCACGAACAGTTCGTCAGGGAGGAAATCAAAATTACGTGATAATGACATAATGATTTTCTAACCTGCTTCATTACATAGCACGAAGAATTATATTTCCATTGTTGGGTTGTAAACCTATGTAACCTATGGTTTTCTCGCATTATGAGCTAAAAAATAAGTCATCTTTGTGCCCGTGCCCAATTATGATGTCACTTTGCAACATTATAATCACATGGTAATGAAATCGTATGAAATTTTCTGGCCTACAGTACAGCATGCAACCAACAGTTAAATATCGTTCAACAGGTCTTCAAAAACTATGCAACCAACAGTTAAATATCGTTCAATTGCTAGGTCTTCAAAAACTATGAATTATGGTTCTCACACGTGAGCTAACCATCGGTTCTTTCATTCTATGACGCCACATCAAGATTAAGTGGCCATGATATTACTAACTAGCCCACTACAGAAATCAATGATTATTTTTGAAGTCTTGGGTGATGCAACCCTCTATGTCCCATGGCTACTCCACATAAAAGGTTACAAATTATGTTCCCGGCTCATATTTATGATATCACATATCAATATTTAGGATATCATTTTGGGACACTACACACATATGAAAACGAGGTCACAAAATTTTTAACCATGTAACATGCGAAGATGTACGATCCTTGCTAAACTATGGCTTTGTTGAAGTAAGGGTGATAGTAAAGGATACTTATGTCTCCCTCGCCCCTGTCCCGCCAGCTTTCTATGAGGCAGTGGCAGCATGAAACCACCGTAATTTAAAACAGCATCTTCCAACTTTAAGCATTATCACATAGGATTATGCATGCATACATAATCCAGAAAGTTTAAGTATTAGCAATTTTTACCCGGCCAGCCCCTCTCAGTCTAACGAAGCTAATAATCAGAATTACAGTGAAATCAGAATAACTTTTGAAACTATAATCATGCAAAAACTACATTTTTTAGTCCATCGAGAACACGGATTCCCAGATAATAATCGACTACTAAAATAACCAAGTTCGTTTATTTTAAATATTATAATGGTATGGCAAGGCGTATTCAAGACTAACCTTAATTTGCATTAATTTTCATTAAAAATCTGCTAAATTTATGCATCATTTCATACCTAGAACCGGCAGCGAAATTTTCACAAACGGTTGCCTGGGGACCGTCTGAAAATCTTGGAAGAAAAACAAGACAGTTATTACTTCGAATTCCATTTCACCTCAAATATCACACCTTTAAAAATAATTTCCACATTTTAATGTTTCTTATTTTATACCTGCCCATCATATTTGTACAGCTTCTCACTTAAAATCCTGTATAGGATTTGTAGTGCTTCTCCCTTCAATTATGGCAAGAACTGATAAGCTCCTGAAAGTGCAAGAGACCTATTAACGTCAGTCTTATTCTTTCCTCAACATCGTCTCGCGGATATCATTGGTCCTTTGTACTTAGGGAAAAGAAGCTCAGAAAAAGTGATGAAGATGAGCAGAAGGCTTTGGTTTAAGGAGACATGATCGCGTTACTTGCCCAGGGCGGAATCCCGGGAAATATAGACGTGAAGTCGTTGAAGCGGATGATCTCTTCTGGCACCTAGATCACTCGATCCACCTCCATTGGAGTCGACGGCGCATACCGTCTGATACCCGCAAAAGAAGAAGAGACGGTACAGGACGAGGATGAGGCGGGATTGCTTTAGCAATGGAATAGAACAAAATTGAAAGGACACTGAAATTTTAGCTTTATCACTCATTGTCCGTTGAAACTCGTAAACAAGAGGTAGACGACCAAGATAAGGTATGAAATGTCATATCAGAAGTGTAAAAGACTAGTACAAGAGGCATCAAATTTTACGTTCTAAAACTCATTTCCAGCTAAAATTCGTACACTTTCAACGCAAGCGCAATGCACATCAGGACCCACATGAACCGACTAATTGCCAAAGGCTCCACAAGTCTTTTTCAGCTTATGGGTACATCCATCAGCCGCCATTTTCCTTTGGGTATATATTTTCACCCCCATAACCTCCTTCTGAACGAACCGCGCCATCGGACCATTTGGAAAAGCCCCTGCAGCTCTAGAAGCTCTCCATTAACCCCTTCCCCTTTAGGCTTGCGTGTACCTGATCTGCTTTTACAAGGTTGATTAAGAGTTGATGATGTGGTTATGGTGCAAGATGAGGGAGTCGACAGCGCTACTCACCGACCACTTTGGGAAAGGTGTCTTGTGTACTGTATGGTAATTTGAGGGTGCGCTGCATGGTACAAAGAGGGTAGACTGGGGGTGATCAAGATGAGGATGCACTATGTGGTACCACGAGGCTGTGCTGCTTTCTATAATGAAAATGGACTGTATGGTACTTGGTGGAAGGACTGCATGGAATCAGGGTGCTTCGCTAAGTTTATCGCTGAATCTTCATTTTCGAAAAGCAAACGAGTTAGAAGTCATTCGTGACACACATGGATACTGGGAGCGCTTGCTCTTTAAAAGCCAAAACATTCAAAACATTGTCGCATGTGGTAAATCTACTCCGGTCTGAAAAGTTTTCCACGGAAATAAAACGCATAAACTATTCTGACTGGTTTTGTTAATGTTAGTTCTACTACTTCTACCACTAGTGATAACAACAGTGATGACTATTACAATGATTATTGTTATTATTACTACAAAGTCTTTTGCTGGTCTTATAAGGCACTTTCGTAATCGGCTCCCGTTTATCTGCCAAGCAGGGTTATTAAATTGCCCATATTTACCAAGAAAAAAGAGAAATAAAAAGGCTCAGAAAAAACCCCCAGAAAATTGGTATCTAGTTTACAGGTACTTTACTTTTCTTTTGGTCAAGGTCCACATATTAACCTCGGTTTTAACAAGCTTCCATTTTACTGTTACTCTCCTTACCAAAAGTTTTATGGATGAGTCTATTAAAATGTCGTAGTTGAATGGCGTTGACTGTTTTCAGGATAATATCATCTAAATGCTACGTAAGTAGCTTTCATATATATAGATGTATATATATATATATATATATATATATATATATATTTATATATATATATATATATATATATATATATATATATATATATATATATATATATATATATATATATATATATATATAATAACTGAATCACGAAAATATGGAACGTGATGAACATATAAATAAAGGTAAAATCCACGAAGGAAGGGGAAACACTGGAGTGCTGCGAGGGCCTTTCGACTGTCTGTCGTCCTTTGCTAAGTAAAGGACGACAGACAGTAGAAAGGCCTCGCAGCACTCCAGTGTTTCCTTCCTTCGTGGATTTTACCTATATATATATATATATATATATATATATATATATATATATATATATATATATATATATATATATATATATATATATAAGTGATCAGTACATGTTTTGTCAGAAAATCATTCTTTTCTTTAGTAAGGTGCCAAACTTTTATTCTCTTTTCATCTAAATGGAGTCTGTATATTATGTACACATTATGCGTTTTAAAGTTATTGTTTGCCATCCATGGATGTGTTTAAATTTACAAAAATTTCCTAATAATTGAGCTGTTATTTGCAGCACAGCGGTTAAAGTATCTTGTCACAAAAGTGAATACAGAGCACGCAACTGATATAAATTTCGCACAAAAAAAAAAAGATAAAGTACATTTTTGTTTCGCATCAACACAACAATTAAGACGTACGAATTCGTCAATGTTCTATATAAATGCCAACTTTTCCGGCTTCTGTAGCCACCTTACCGAGACTTTGATCAAAATTTGACAAGAGAGAAATGGCAATAACCAATGAGAACAGAGAGATGCATGGAAACACAGGGCACCCAGCTGAGCGGCGCCAGAAAGCCCCAGGCCCTTGCAAAGAGCGACTGAAAAATCCTGCTTCACGCTCCGGCTACGTAATCTGTCTTCGGCGATTCTCCTTTACGGCTTAGAAAAGTTGTATTGCCTCTCGAGAAGTGAGTTGTTTGATCAGATGTTGTTCTAATAGGTTTCTTTCTTCCCCATTAGCGCTTTAAAGCTTATAAATTAGCTTTCCCTTTGAATTCGAGGAGAATGATTTCGGGTTAGGTCTCTATTCAAAGCGCAATTTCACAACCACCGAATTCGGGGAACGGCGTTTAGAGGTCGACGGGATTCAGCCATCATAGAAGCACTTCTGAAAGGTTCGGGAGTGAAATAATTAACCTTCATCAGAGATGACTGCAAAGACTTATTGACCAACTAGGCAATCAGGAAGCAGCTGCAGAACCATGTAATCCGAATGATTTTACTAAATTCAGTTATGCACACTACCAACTAGTATAAATCACAAAATGAAACGAAATCGATAAGTATTTCTGTTGAACGTATTCGCGTAATAGAGCAAAAAAAAAAAAAAAACTTTAAATAATTGCATCATGAGTCCGAGTTTCATACGTTTTCCAATAAAACAAAAAAATCTTTTTGTCTTTGGGCACAAGAATGTATGCTACTAATTACCATATATCAAATTTAAGCTCACCAAAAATCATACGTTTCCAAATCCAATACCAAATAGTTAATGTGGCATTCACCCAGTTCTCGAAAAAAAATACTACGCGTGAAATATACCTATCAAAAAAAAAAAGGAAAAGATTTACGAAAACTCGGGTCGAAAATCTTTACAGGTTAGAACATTTTGTGTATCAATGTTTGACGATAGGATAAAGTGAAAGTCATAGTAAGTGAGCCCCGTTCGCAAAGCGGAGAAAATCTGCTGCATGTAAAAATAGGAAAAAGGACAATAACAAGATTACTGAGAGAGAGAGAGAGAGAGAGAGAGAGAGAGAGAGAAATTGTAAACCACGGAATTAGTTTACATGAGGAATTTTTTATTTAGTTCTGACATGTCAGGCTCAGAAACTTGATACGCTATGCTCTTCCAGATCATACAGTAAACCAACCAACAAACAAATATATAAATGTACCAGAGAATGATCATGACCAGATCTAACATTGGTTTAAATGAAATAAAGAATATACTGAAGGGCAGCTAAATCTAACAAAGAATGAATAGAATAAAATGACACAGAGCGATCCAACGCAAGCTAAATCTGACACAAGTCTAAAACCGAGAAAATAGTCGACATCTCGAAATTGCTGTAAAACAAGTCACAGACAGATCCATACTTATATATATATATATATATATATATATATATATATATATATATATATATATATATATATATATATATATATATATATATATATATATATACAGTATATGTATATATATATATATATATATATATATATATGTATGTGTGTGTGTGTGTGTGTGTGTGTGTGTGTGTGTGTGTGTGTATGTACATATATGAAACTCCGTAGATCAATGTAACTGATAACCTGCTGTTGAGCCGAATCCATTTCTTCTCTTTCTTTGGGCTGGATAAAAATGTTATAGCATTTTTGAGAGTAGTAAGGAATTGACCTTCATTTCAATGAATAATATAACAAAGTGTTTCATGAATTTTATTACCATGTAGTCTATCTTCACAAACTGGTGTTTGTTTCCACTGAAGATTTCTCGATGGTGCTCATGATAAGGTATTCATCCAACTGATAACTGATCGATATTAATATTAATTAATTTTAAAATGGCGGCTTTCACAATTTACAATCAATTCTTTAAAGTGCTAAAAGTATCATTATTGACAACGTATCCGTTACGTGTAAGAAAATAGATTACCTTCTAGAAACTATCTGTTAATTTGTTTTTTCTAGTATTATTAAAAAAATGACAGACTGGAAAAAATGTTCAAAAGTTTTAAATATTATATCTATATCTATCTGTCTATCTATAGCTAAGTCATGATCGAGCCCGGTAGCTAGTTAGCCAGTTTTGTGTGTGTGTGTGTGTGTGTGTGTGTGTGTGTGTGTGTGTGTGTGTGTGAGAGAGAGAGAGAGAGAGAGAGAGAGAGAGAGAGAGAGAATATCAATGAAAGTTTCTCATGAAAAAACGCCACTTAATTCCCACGGAGTGAAAGCAGAAACCCACGGCGCCAGTTAGGCCTATATGGAAATTTACAGACACTGGATCTTCATTATTCCCCTGTTGCGATGAAAGACGATCTTTTGGAGGGAAAGGTGATCTAGATTGTCCAGAATTTTCCTTCGGGGTGAGAACTTGGTCTTTTCTGGATTTCACAGGGAGGTGTTAGTTACTCTCTGTCTACCTGCTTGTCTGTCCGTCTGTCTGTCTCTAAAATGGTCTGCAAGTTCGTTTCCAGTTTAACCAGAACTATTTAGAAAGGTGAGTTAGGTATTTGTACGTTAACTAAAAATGGGCAATACCGCTTTTGACGGGATTAAGAACGTCATTCAACATGCTGAACTTCATTTACTGTAGGTAAATCTCAATACCTTGCACCTGATCGGGGTCACAAAATAAGACAGCCCATATAATGCAGTTTCAAGTGCCAATCTTACAGGTTCTTATCGTTAGTTTGATTGTTTATGACGGACATCAGACTTGCAGTTGTACGGGGATTTGTTTTGGAAACCTGCGCGTAATCACTCCAGTTATCGATATCAACCTAGTAACTAATTCTGTATCAGAATCCTCGCAGCTCTTAAACCGTTCTTATCGCTGAATTGCGCTCAGTTAATACTGTGCAAGGGATCTATTGGTCGCATCGATACCGATTTCATGGCAATGATAAAATTCTGTTAATACTGGAATGAATTTGTTTCTCCCTTAGATTAATTTAATGAGCGAACTCGCGACATTTTTTCTTCGTGAGAAAATGATCGAGATTTCGATACATTTGTTATAAAGGAAAACTGTTCTATTGTTGAAGTTTTTATCTTTGTTTTTTCGTCAGTTTATCTGTCTGTTTAAGAAGTATTTTATTTGCTATGCTGATGCCTTTTTCAATAACACATACGCGATAGACTAACTGGGTATATGTAGGCAAAAGGTCTCAAATTCTTTCTCAGGACATCCAAGTGAAGTGAACATATTTAAGCCTTCTGAGAGAATAAGGTAACCAAGATTGTGGTTGGCAGTTCTCATGATTCCTCCTGTTGTGATTCGTCTAGAAAGTTAAATTTTTGCGACTTTTCCTGAAAAAAAAAAACTACATTTTCGCGATTGTTTCCGACAAAGAAATACTCTCACGTCTCCTCGGAAAGCTAAATTTTTGCGATTCTTCATGAAAGGCTAAATTTTCCTGCTTTTCTCTGTACAGTTAAATCTCACAATTTCTCTCCCTAGAAAACAAAATTCTAGTCAATCTTCCCGGAAAATAGAGTTTCTACAATTCTTCTTGGAAGAATTAATGTTCGCCATACTTAGAAAAATCAAATTTTGTGATTCTTCCTTGAAAGTTTCATTCTCCCTGTACTTTACAAACGCAAACACAAACATAAACACGCACACACACACACATATATATATATATATATATATATATATATATATATATATATATATATATATATATATATATATATATATATATATATATATACATAGATATATATATATATATATATATGTATGTATATATATATATATATATATATATATATAAAATTATGTATATATAAAAGCTATATATATATAATTAATAAAACAGACAGACTTATTGTCAATGTTTCTAGAAACAATTAGCTTTAAAACTCTTTCTACTTGTAAGGATTTTCCATTTATTTTCTGCACACTCCATGCTAATGATGGTGCGCTTATATACAATGTTCTTATTCGACCTATCTTAGCATCTTATAATAAAGCCATTTATAAACTGGCAAAGTATCTAGTTCCCATTATGCCCCTTTGGCTGAAAATTCTAACAGCCTTAAAAATTCACGAGTTAAAAAATACTATTCTTGCTCAGACACTCGGATCTTGTTATGGTAAGCTACGATGTTGAGTCCTTATTTATAAATATACCTGTACAACAGACCATCGATGTTATTTTACATGAGCTTTTCCTATGGATGAGTCTCGTTTTGATGGTTTCCGTAAGAACGATTTCAAGTAACTTTTAGATCTAGCGGTGCGGGACACAGTTTTTGTTTTCAATAGTTGTTCTTACTCACAAACTGATGGTATGGCCATGGGCTCTCCACTTGGTCCCATCTTCGCCGGTATCTTCATGTGCTCGCTGGAAGAGCACATGCTTGAGACTTGTCCCCTTTGTAACCATCCACTATTTTATATAAAGTATGTAGAAGGCACGATTGCACTTTCCACAAGTCAGTTTGACGCTGAGAGGTTTTTAATTTTCTTTGATTCATTTCACCTCAATATCAAGTTCACGTTTGAACACAAGACCAACATTCGGTTACATTTTTTAGATATTTTAATAACACGCTCTTCTCAAGGTTTCTCTACTTCTGTTTTTAGGAAAAAGTCAATCGCTGGTCTTGGTACAAATTTTTAGTATTTGTTCTCTTGACTCTAAGATTAATGCCATATAAACTATGCTTCACCGAACCTTTGCTCTATCCTCTAGCTGGCAAGCTTTTCGCAATGAAATCACGCTCCTCCAAAACTACTTTAACAGTAACTGCTTCCCCACCCACTTATTCTTTAAATACGTCTCCAAATTTGAAAATAATATTTTTGTTCCACGTCATCCTACTCCTCACGTTCCCAAATTACCTTTTCTAATACAGTCTTCCCTTTATTCATAATAGAACCTTTCATAAAGAACTCTAAGCTTTAATATCTGGTCATCTCCATGCCGTGAAAATTAAAATTATACCCACAAACCCACTGAATATCGGTAACCTTTTCAGTTTCAAAGACCGTTTGGACCTATTAATGACCTCGCGTGTTATTTATAAATTACTTGTCCTCGCTGTAATCGAGGAACCTATATAGGATCGACACATAGGTTACTTAAGGTCCGAATCGACAGCCATAGAGCTGTCAGCCAAAGAAATGGCACTAAACTTTCAAATTCCGAACTTCCCAACATCAGGGATCATGCCGATAATTGCAAATATTCAGTTCAGTATAAAGACTAAGGTTTTGGGCAGAGCCCCCAATCGTCAGCTCTTAACAATTAATGAATCTTTGTTAATTAAAGAATTGGTCCCCTTACAGAACACCCATTCCACGTCTACTGCACCTCTTTATCTCTAGTGAACTGTTTAAGTTTTTCCCGGCTCTTGGTCGGTCCTCCTTCTGCCTCAACTGTTGGTCCTTACTCATATTTTTAGCTGTTTTTGTTTTATTGTATTTATGTTGTGTATTTTAATATCTGTCACTTAATTCTATTGAGCTAATTAGGTAGTATTACCTTTTTTAGCTTGATAGAGAGACCTGCTGATTGGCTTCGAAACGCTGCAACCGAATAAATATGACTTCCTTGACCTGTTGGTGTGCCTCCCCTGCCTTCATTGTATTGTTGGATTTTCAGAAACCTCCGCCTGTTGAATATATATGTGTATATATATATATATATATATACATATATATATATGTGTGTGTGTATACACGTGTGTGTGTGTGTGTATGTAAGCGCATCCTCATCACCATTGTGGGAAAAGTTTCTAAAAAACCGTTATAACCAGAGAAAATACAAAGGCAATTTGTTTCTGGAAACATTTATAATGAGTTTGGTAGACTTGCATTATCTTTGTCATATTGCTACTAAATCCTTGTAATGTAAATTCACCAAGTGGATGAAATTGCTGGAGGATAAAGATGTCGAACCTTTCCTTTCTGCAGCGCTGGAGACCGTCAAAAGAAAAAAGAAGATTATTGCCGGTAACAAGAGTCGACGTCGAAAGTCCGGAAAAAAAGATAATCTCTCGCCTAATGAAGTCGACCCTTTCAAACAAATCTGTCCTTTACAAGCTCATCGTATAGATGCCAAAAAGAGATACCCCGAGTAACAAGAACTAATTAATCTTCCCTTTTCGCCTTTAGCTCGAGATGAGATGCGTGTGAAGTGCTCCTGGTTGCGGTTGCATAGGGCTCGCACATCTATGTCATCTGAGATCTCTCCGCAGATCCTGCGGCTAACCTCAGAGCCATCGACGTCATTTGCAGTGGTTACGCCTCATACATACTGTAAGGAGTAAAGCACGCAGGTTGCTGCAAATGCACTCTCAGGCTATTTGTAGGAAAAGTCGCATTTCTCCTGCCTAGAAATGGTCAAAAGTGAGAGCATTTTTTATGAACCCAAAGCCTAGATAGGTTTTTTTAAGTTTATGAGTACCTGGTTCCTGGAAAAATCATATTTCTCCTAACTTGAAATGGTCCACAGTGAGAGCATCTCTACCCAAAGCCTAACAAGGTGGTACGTTTAGGAGTGTCTGGTTCATCTTGACAGCAATAAATGTCTAATAATAATAATAATAATAATAATAATTATTAATAGAAAAAAAAAGGAATGGCTCTCTCAAACATTGCTCCCAATGGTGTGCGTCTAACTTATTGTCTCACTTTCAGTGCAGTAATCAAACAAGTGAGGCTTTTTTTTTTTTTTGTACATACGTCCATGCAAGACTTACGGAAACCAGAAAATTTCACCTAAGTAAGATGCCAAGAACTGCGCACATGAAAAAGGTACGTTAATTAACGGGATAACGTTACAGACGTAATTAAGAAAGTGCCAACGCATCGCCTAACCCTATGTGACAGCCAGTATAAAATTACTGACAGGAAGATAATTGGTTCTAAAGAAACTTGACTGCGTAAATCGTCTGTTGCTTTGGGAGGACTTCGAGTCTCACGAATTATTGCATGATTCTCTCTCTCTCTCTCTCTCTCTCTCTCATTTTCTCAAGGAAGGCAATGACGCAGAATAAAGTTCTTGGTATTAAAATGTCTATCAACGTTGATTTTTGTAATAAAATAAAACCCAAACACATACAAATGAAAACTAAATTAATAAATAAATGAACTGGTGTAGTATTCAATACCCTACGGGACGTGCACTTATTGTTTAATTGTCATTTCCGCGTTGATTTGCAAGAAAACATTAATAATACACTGTTTCGGGATTGCAGAGAAAATAACATTTTCTTTTAAATAAATCGGGAAGGATATTTCAGATAGAGGTGCCACCGAAAAATGATTAGAAAGGAGCATCCTTGCTGTTACAAAGTGATGAACTAAGTGACGTAGAACCTTCAAGGTGGGACGATAGACTGAAAAATTTGAGTAAATTCTTAAAAAAAAAAAACGCCAAGGAATACGCAGGATGTTAACAAAATACAAAAGCTTCATCATTTGATCTTCATTTTGCTATTTTGACTTTAAGCAAATGCAGAGAAGAATGAATCTCTGATTTAAAGTTAAATGAGACCTAAGACCGAAAATACAACGGAAACTATGATGGTAAATATACAGGCTGGTACTGCTGGGTATACAACGGGTCCTACTCCTTCCATTGCAAAGGGTCTTATATTTTGTGTTACTGCGAATTTCATTACTCATAAGTAATTAACTTCATAACTGATGCTATAATAAGACACATAAGCAATGGCATAAAGAATACGGTAACTATCTCTCCAAGAGTCCTTAAACTGATGTTATCAAAATCATCATCATCATCTGTAAATATTTTTCGAGGACACCCCATCTGCCCTCATTTCGTCTGTAAGCCGAGTCCTACTCTGCGTGTCACTTGAAGTTAATTATTTTTTTGAATACAGCATTTGTAGTATCACAGCCGCTCTTGAATAGCTACATCTGTCTCCTCGTCTTGATTACCTCCAGTTTTAGTTTTCTGCAAAAGAAAACTATTGTGCCGGCTTTGTGTGTCCGTCCGTACTTTTTTTCTGTCCGCCCTCAAATCTTAAAAACTACTGAGGCTAGATGGCTGCAAGTTGGTATGTTCATCATCCACCCTCCAGTCATCAAACACATCAACTTGCAGCCCTCTAGCCTCAGTAGTTTTTTTTATTTAACGTTAAAGTTAGCCACAATCATGCTTCTGGCAACGACATAGGATAGGCTACCACCGGGCCGTGGTTAAAGTTTCATGGGCCGCGGCTCATATTAAATTATAATGCGACCACCGAAATATACATCTTTTTTCGGTGGCCTTGATTATACGCTGTAGGGGCTGTACAGAAAATTCGATTGCGCCGAAGAAACTTCGACGCATTTTTTACTTGTTTCCATTAAAGAAGAAATTCATAAGGAAATTTATATTCCTTGCTTCTAAGCGTAGCTGCAATTAATGTGGCACCTGGTCTGGGAAGTCTCTTAAATATTTCGCTTTCGTACTCTTTGCTGCAATCTCAAAATACGTATGTAGTCACTTTATTAAAAAAAAAAAATCTTTGTAATTTAATCAGTCAGTAATTTGGCGTATTGTTACGAAGGCCGCTGCGTAATGTAATCTTGTGATACCATAAATCGTTTCTTACACATTCATAATCAAACGCTTATTTTTGAAAACTTCTGTTTTTTGACTGATGACGTTCTGTTGCCATTACATTTAGGATCTGATATTTCATATTTTTTTCCCATAAATCTATAAGTATAGGTGCCTTACCCTCTTAATTATAAGAATACAGATCGGGGGAAAACAAACCATAAAAGTTTTCTTTTTCAATGATTCTTTGATTGGTATTACGAGTTCCGTGGCTTATTTGCCCGAAATTAGAAGACTTGTTGTTATCAGTGGTGAAGAGTTATAAAAGCTTTGATATCTAACTATGCAGCAATGATAAACGTTATGACTGAAACTATGATGATTCTCGTACTATATAATCTTCAACAGAATTCTTTAAAACGGGTGCATTAAGGTGTTTCTTAATTCATAGAATGCTGCTTCATACTGACGATGCTATATGAGTCTCACTGAAATTATAATTACACAAATCCCCAGAAATTACTATAATTACCATTCAGGTCTCTTTTTTTCTCTACCTCCTTAAGTCTTCCTTGAGAAATAAACTTCACACTTCAAGTCAACCGCCAGTGCCACCTGAGCTAGCCCTTGCTGATTATCCGCATAACCCAACCTTTTCTGCTTCCTCGTATGATACGGTTTTTAACTTCCGAGCTTTACTTCTCTTTTTTCCTTATTTTTACAATTATTTTCATCTTGGAGAAATACTTACGAATCTCAGTAAATTTAAGCCTTTTTAGTTTACAAAATCAACTTGTATGACCAGCAATACAGTTTTAATTTTCCTTCAGTTTTGAGAAACTTCTCATTAATTTAAGTCTACGACGCTTCACACTCAGTTACTGTCGTGTCAGTCTACCTTTTACCTTTCAAAGCATATCTCTTTCTGCTCAAAGAAGAAAGTTGATCTGAGACGCAGTATTCAATAAACTGCCCCAAGAAATCAACAAGATGTGAAAACTTGGAGCATTCTAGGAGAAACAAAAGGAATATGCGAATAAAAAATGGAAATGACAAATCGTAAAGGTGTCATCTACTGGATCAAATCAGGGTGTGCAAAATGGCTTTTTTGAATGGATACTGACTGATGGATTACCAAGAATTAAACCGGGAATTCAGACTCACTCACCTCACACACCAGTCCAGTCAACCCGACGTTTCACTTCAACAACAATAAGGGTTTGAATATCATCATCAAATTACTATATCCATGTTCTTTCTTTATCTATCTATCTCTCTCTCTCTATGAGATATCCAGCCTCCATCTATACCGGCACTTGTCCAGGCAGACAGTTCATCAGGTTTTGGTGCGTCACACCTTAGCCGTCAAGACAGACGAAACTGGATCACCCATTGTTTGCTAAACCACTTCTGGACGGTTCGATTTCACTCGGCGGATTCGGATTCCTTTTGGTAGAAATTATTAATGATTTCCCACGTGGAAGCTCTTTTTAATGGCGCATTCGTCTGTTCATTTCATCTGTTTGTTCAGGAGTGAATTCAAACTGCGTTTCACGGATGCGCCTAGGAAGTCCCTCTTTTCGCAAAGTTGTTATTTTGTTGTACGTTTATCCAAAATTTCTGGGAAAGATGTCGAGAAGAAGGCTGATGACTATGCTAGCGTCTTGATCATTAGATTCATTATGATAGGTGCCAGTGACCCTGAAAGTTGCGACGCCAAATATTTTCTAATCATTCAAATCAATCAACCCATTAGACATGAAGCCTATATGAGGTGTATTGCTGAAACTTCTCAGGTGCAAACGTCAATTACACGGTCAGCTTGAAGCCCTTCTCTGGACAAGTTGAAGAAAGCAAGAACGCTAACAAGAAAGAATGAATGGTTAAGAGCATAACCACCAAGTAAGCGATAGAGCTGTCTCTTGTAGGAAGGAAGTTTATAAGTCGGCAAAACAGAAGCATTACAGAGTTCTAAAGCTGAGTATAAGAAGGAAAGTACAGTCACTGAACTATTCAATCCGATGATTACCGATTTTCGCAGAATAATAATAATAATAATAATAATAATAATAATAATAATAATAATAATAATAATAATAATAATAATAATAATACGCAGAAAGTCTAGTTAACTGAAGTTGCCCGAGAACACAACGGGAACAAGAAACTTCTCCTCCGGCGTAATATTTCCTGTTTTAAGTAGTGATAGAAGATCAAACTTACTGAAATGGTAGTACCGGCAATCGTCAAAACTTCCTACTTGAGGATGCAGTTTTATAAGTAATCAGATTAACTTTCTTATGCAGTTAAAGTGATTTTGATGTGTAATGAAGTTTACCTCTAATAACTCAGTTCTACTTTCAAGATAAGTCAAGCGTTTTTTCCGACTAAAAAACTTTAATTTATTTCAAGGAGTCGAGTGCCTTTTATAAGTAGTCAAATTTACCTTTACGCTTGATCAAATTAACTTTTATCAACAAACAAATTTACTAACACAGTTAAACTGCAATTGCATCAGACTAGTAATTTTCTTTATCATGAATGATTTAATAATGAATATGCTACATCCCCTCCCACCTCATTCAACCTCATTGTTTCTGTCATCAGCCTCGACACACCTGGGGGAGCTACGAGAGACTGCGAGATGGCATTCCTGCAGGAGGCGCAGCGACAGACGCGGCAGGAGTCGAGAACGGAGTGATCGGGGAGTCTACTCGGTGAGGGAGTGTAATTGGGTGAGATTCCTCACCATCTGGCCCCATTACACTCCTCAGGTGAATGTGGTGGGCACTTTGCCATCCCACAACACCATCGCCTTCACGGTCATCAGGTAAGAAGGGTCTTTCTTAGTATAATAAAAGAAAGTATAAACATCTGACGGTAAATAACAAAAGGCAAAAGCATTTGACGGTAAATAACAAAAGGCAAAAGCATTTGACGGCAAATAACAAGGAAGCTTTAAATAATTTGATGCTTTTTAACAACAGAAAACAAAATCATTTGATAGTAGATAAGAAAAATTCGAAAATAAATCAAGAACATCCGACGGGCAACAGCTGCAGAAGACAAAAATATATAACTGATAAAAAGAAAATCAAACATTTTAGAAGCAAAAACAACAAAAACCAAAATCATCTGACACAAAACAACTACACAAAACCCAAATATTTGATAAATAATGACAGCAAAAATAACAATACACCAAAATATTTACGATTATACCATCCTATGGTAAATGAAACCCAGATAACCTTATTAACTGTGCTAATCTCACTCTCTCTCTCTCTCTCTCTCTCTCTCTCTCTCTCTCTCTCTCTCTCTCTCTCTCTCTCTCTCTCCTTTATTACATAACAGTCGCATGAATCTTAATAACTTTTTGCCTTATTTCACAAGTCATTAATAACCTCGTTTCAAAGCTCCATTACTTTACCAATATATAAGAGTTTCTATGTTGCTGTTTATTCTCAACGAGAGAGAAAAGAAGATCGAGTTTCGAGTTGCAATGGGCCTATCAGTCAAACAATTTCAGTTCAACAAACTTTACAAATGAAAAACACCGGGCAAACTCATTAAATCTGATGTTCTCACAACATACTCTCATACAAGTGCTGAAAGAAGGAATCAAAGTCGCAAATAAAACAAGGTTGTAACCTTAAAGTAATTTTCTTTTTTTGTTGTTATTTTACGAGTGAGCTCTGGTCTCTTCTCTGTTCTAAATTTCACAAAACAATAACTTACTCTGACTGGTAAAATGTCTCGATGATATAGGTGAGATTAGTTCAGGTAATTTAGAAATTATTTATGAGAAATCAGTATTGACCTATTATGCCCCAAGGAATACATCAAGAATTATTCCTTGTCCCTCTTTATCGTCCAGATCGAAAGAAGTTTTCATTATGTACTCTTATGGAAAAACATTGTTGCTTCGCTGTTTCCCAACACTCGATTACGCCGAAAAGATGAAATTTTAGCCTAATGCCAGTCACTACTAAATACAGTATAACAATTTTCAGTGACAGTGTAATGTCTTCAAAAGTGTTTAATGGACGAAATTAGAGCGATTAAACCGGAGTAAAATGACTTCCTGTAATTTGTTTTATTATTATTTCGGTGTTTTTCGTTCGATGCCTCTTGCCACGATCTATCTCATTTACGCATCTAGATAACGCAATTCCCCATTACATTCCAATAATTCTATACATGCGGACGCTTGCCGATCCGAACATACAAAACTTGAAACAACGCGTAAGACACAAATGAATACAAAGAAATACACCAGCAATGATACGACGACTGAAACAAAAGACGACTGACACAATAACCAATTAAGAATACTATTGGCCTTTTACCGCAGCTACGAATTCGAACATTCCAACTAAGTGGAATCTTATTACATTAGAAAATAAGAAGACAGACTTCACAACTTGTCATCCTTTAGGCAGAAATTGAATGGCGGGATATTCATTACAGATTTTCGCGTTTTGGCTTTTATAGAGAAATAGGAGAGGTAGTCAGTTGAAGGCCTAATATATTTGTTTTTAAATGGACTTGATACTTGACCACCTACTTTTGCTGGAAAAAAAAGGAGGGGGAGATAGTTTTCGTGTATATAAAAGGAGTCATCCTAATTCTTAGCAAGGTCTACGTACCAACGAGAAGATCAACTATCATTTAGTTGCAAGACTCACTTTGCTGAGAGGAGAAGGGTAAAATGAAACATGGCAACCAACAACTACATTTCCTTCCTTAAGAAGGATATGAGGCCACTAATTCTTTGCATTCCTATCTCTCAGAAGGAAGGGGGATCGCTCTTTTGTTGTTTAATTTTCGTTCCTTAAATGATAACTATAAAAAATACAGCAAAGAAGCAACTTTCATATATTTGTTTTAAAACAAGATTGAGCCAGAAGGTCGTTCAGCAAAGCCTGAAAACAGAGCACTTTGGCCAACACTAAAGACAGAAAGTAAGGAACAGGGCACTGACTGAAATCAGAATCGAGATTGAAAACAGAGGGTACTTCAGCACAGACTAAATCCAAAATGTTGTTTTGATGTCAAGTGAAATCTTAAGATTGTTCGGCAAAGCATGAAAACAGAAAGAGTTATAAGAAGACTGAAGCAAGAAGGTTTTCTTGCAAATAATACGACAGGGAGGTTTTCACGGAGGGTTGAAAACAAAAGGTTGTACAGCGAAGATTGAAACCCAAAAAAGCTATTAAGTAAAGATTAAATCGGAAGGCTCTTTAGAACGACTGAAAACTAGAGGTTGTTCATCAAATACTGAAACCAGAAGGTTGTTTTACGAAGACTGAAAACCAGGTTACTTTGCAGATTGAAAATATGCATTTGTTCAACAAAGAATAAAAAATTTATTCAGCAGGCATTGAAAACAGGTATTTGTTCAGAAAGGATAAAAAAAAAAGTAAAAACTGCGCCGAAGTTTCTTCGGCGCAATCGAGTTTTCTGTATGAGCCGCGGCCCATGAAGATTTCAGCCACGGCCCGGTGGTGGCATGTCCTATAGCACCAGACCCATGATTATGGCTGACTTTAACCTTAAACTAAATGAAAACTGAGGCTAGAGGGCAAGCATAAAGTTTAAGAAATTATCTTTCTATTGTTTAAAAAACTTGCGTTGAAAGTAAAAACATGAAGCAGAATATAAACCCCAATATTCATTTATAGAGAACGCCATCGGCGTGACAGGTATTTGAATATAATGAATAATAAATACAAATTACTTTTTTAACCTAATAAACAATTTTAATGCTATTCCTATATGACTAAGAAACGTAAAATTCCTACATTTATGATTGGAAGAATTTTTTTTTGCTCTCCGCTGCAATTTGGCAATTGTCTGGACGCTTCCAGATGAATGACAGGGCCACTAAGAACGTCCCACGTAAGCAGATGCTTTTTGCATAAGCAAACTGAGACGACATTGTAAACCACAACCGTATGTCTTCACGAGTTACATATAGCCTACCTGAGTGAGTCAAGCAAACGAGACATTTAAGACATTATTACCTACACTTGATATGGAACCTGGCAACCTCACAACAATCCCGTTCTATTTTCTGACGACTTTGTTTGTCCCTATAGCACGACGCTTGGCAACCAGTGATTCAAATAGTCTGTCTGGGAGAACTGGCTAACCAACCGCGTTCCAGGGATGAGGCTTCGGATTGTAGTTAATAACACTAATGTTGGTTTTTGACAGTGTTCTGAATCGCTGCGCTCACTTAGTTTGTACTAAAGATGAGAGTAAGACCTGAATAATATAGAAATATTCTTATTATCAGAAAAAAAGCTTGGAAGGCCGATAAATGCAAAGCAAGGTTCCATAGAGAAACACGATAAAAATAAATAAAAAATAAATTACTAAGAGCTAAATGAGTAAAAATAGAAGTTAAGTAATGGAATGTTTGGAGCTGATAAATAGAGAGGAAGCCTCTTTTAGACTGGAGTCCTCTTCTAATTTCTTTCCAAACTTTATCTTTTCATATTGTTTTCTAAAACGAAGCGAGTTAATGTGATTCTGAAGTGATGGCCAACTGTTTTTCTTTTTATTATATATTTTCAGAATTCTAGAGAAAGGTAAAAATAAAAAAACTTGGCTTTTTTTATATCAATGATTCTTATTGACTTTAGTTAGGGAATTTCACAAGAGAAAAATAAGAATTAGTAGACTCATTTCGTAATTCTGAATAGGCCTAAATATTTTCCAGCCCTATTTTAACGATTACGTTCGTCCCTTTAATATTTACAGCTATGTCAATAATAATAATAATAATAATAATAATAATAATAATAATAATAATAATAATAATAATAATAATAATAATAACAAACTCGTAAAAATAAAACTTTCTTGAGGCCACAATGAATCTTGAATACTATTTCCTTCAATATTTCCGCCTTTACAATACAGGTAAAGATATCACGCACATGGCATTACCTTGGACACAAATGTTCAAATGAGTCGCTTCTCGTGTATCATTACTTATCAGTTTCCTGCTAGTAAACCATAAACTCGCCTCTTATTCCATGTAATTATTAACTCTTGTGACATGACAGTGTCAAGGTATTAAATATACACACATTACACATATTGGCCATATTAAATTTCCCGTAAGAATGCAGTCACACAAGATATGGCGGCTTTCTCCACCCCCACCCCCACCCTCCTTTCTCTCTATTGATTCTTGTGGTGTAATTGGTAGATTTCAAAGTTTAAAACCGAGGAATCCGCGTTCGATTGCCGAACAGGCCAAGGGACGATATGGTTTGGGACTGTACGCCTTTGTTCACCTAAGCAATGAATTATGTACATGGATGTTAGTTAATTGTTGATAGTGGGAGTGGATGAGGAAAGAGAGATACAGAATGAATAAAAACACAACTGCGCTATTAATATTCCGTTAAAATTATGCAGTTGTCTCAATTATTCCTTTATCATTTTTCGTTCGATTAAAAAAATAACATTCAGTTTGCTCTAGAAATGATACCTGATGTTTTCAAAATGAAATACTTTCAATCATCTAATGATTATAACATCTTTAAATTTTACAGGCACTTGTTTATACATTGCTTTGTTTATTAACTGTAAACACTTGACACTTTTCCTCAAGGACTCTTCCTCCAGAGACAGAGATCATCGCCTTCTTGTTGCCATTTGAGAGTCTGACGACTACCTTTCCCCTGGTTCCATCGCTCCCCTTTTACCCCTATGCCCCAACTTGCAATCCCCACTATCCGCCTTTCTTCCCCAACTCCCACAGCCTCTGCAGAGATAAACTGAAACCATCTCTGGATGCAAAATTATCGACGAAAGAAGGTAAGTGCTGAGCAATGTGGCTTTGAGGGAATACGGCACATGCAGACTTAAGATGAAATACATTTCCAGTCAGGCCTACCGTAGAAGCTTTTGCTCATTGCAGTAAATCTGCACTTATTCCATTAATTTCTTGTGCATATTTAATTAAAAAATTGCTCGGAATAGTGCATTAACATCTTGCTCTCATCCAGGATCACTTTCGCCCGCCTCAAGAGACATAATGAAGATGGAATTGACTGGTACCTCTAGACTAATTGTAGCGACGTCGATCTACAAACGCGCCGTTGAGACGCTTATGCAAGGTCAGGAGAAACATGGCCTTTCTCTTACTTTTTTTCTTGCCATATCTTGCACAGTATAGATACTTATGCTACTGATGCACGTCACAAATATATTCCTCTTTACTTTTTCTAGAAACAGTTCTTTACCGTAGATTTAGTATTATTCTTGACAGTTTGCCATGGAGGATTCTAGCTTGATGTACACAAATCTGGCCATAAATTTGCTCCTAGGTTTAATACCAAAAGGCTGATGAATATACGTACGGATGTATGTAAAATCAGTACTATATCCCCGAATACTATATCTCACACCACTGCCTTCCTTCCATGACGCATAGTGACATTTTACTCTTCCTTTGAGTATTTTCGCTGATTTAATCTATTGCACGGCCTCATACATGTTATTTACATGTATTAATACTCTCGGTCTTGCAAGGATTATTAAACTATTTTTATCCTTGGAGATTCTATATCGGGCTTGTCAATACAATCTGTAGGATTTTTTTAAAGGAAAACTAGCTCTTCCGTGTCATGTCACCTTAAATCATTCCAGCTGTTGCTTTTCCAGTCACAAAGAATGCATACTGGCGTATTACTACTTATGGAAAGCCTAATCTCATAAATTCTCATTCCTCAGATGGACCTTTAGACTTATCTAAACCCCTGATGCAAGGAAGGACATCTTTGTTAGACAGCGACGAACGTCGGTCTGTCTCCTCAGAGTCGTCCTTTTCGTCTTGCGGGACCACCTCAGATGCCTCGCAGGGATCCTACGCTGATCCTTTGCTCAGGTGAGATCATTATCATCTCCTTATACTCTGTGTTGTCATGATTCGTCAGACGTATTGCTACCGCCTTTTCATGCTAGTGATGATGACGATGATGATGAGGAGGAGGAGGAGGAGGAGGAGGAGGAGGAGGAGGAGGAGGACGACGACGACGACGACGACGACGACGACGACGGCGACGACGACGACGACGACGGCGAGATTTGATTTACGTTGTGATGACAGACAACTAAATAAATCAAATTAAATCCTATTTCCCAAATTCGTCATTTATCATCATAACACCATTTTCCTATGAAGAAAGATTTCAGGGTTGATTAAAAATAAAGAAATATATAAGTAATCCTAGAAATATCAGCGCAACATGAAACGGTAAGCCATAGTTACCCCTTGTTATCTAAACAGGAAAAATTTTTGAAAATTATTCATAGTGACCTGTTTAATAAGATTTTTTTTTTTTAGAATGATTAACTTTTCAGTCCACCTAATGTGACCGGCCACTGGGATATTTAGATGAATTATTTCTTTAAAACTTTTAGCTCTCTAACCACGTTTAAAGTTGAATTTAGTTTAGCATTACCATCTTTTTAACTTTTTTACGTAACTGAATTATTATCATCAACATCAAAAACATTGTTAATTTCTGGAAGCCCTCCCAAAGGGCCCCATTCCGACCAAAGGCAGAACCTCTCTTATTCGAATGTTCTAGTTTTTAATTTTCACGAATATATAGTTCTTTGTGCCATAACAGCTTTTAATATATAGGCCTATGGCTTTAATTTCTTCATGAATGTCTCTAAGACTTCAGCTAAATAAACAATATTTCCTTCTGAACTTTCCAGAATACACGACAACTTCATCCAGCACGAGAATTTTGCCAAGTCGTACGATACCAGTCTTCATCTGGAGGCGCCGACACCTACCCGTCGAGCTAGAGAAAGGGCTCTTTTACCTTGCCATGTCTGTGGCAAGATATTTGACAGACCTAGCCTCCTGAAGCGCCATATGAGAACACATACAGGTAGGCTACATGAAGATTGTTTAATTGATTATTTCATGCAAGCTGGCGTCGCATTTCATGTTCGCATAATTAATTTAACGACAAAGTAGCTTCCAGATCCTATAGCGGTGATTCGGCATTTTCAGGAACGAACATTTGTGATAAAGAACAATTGCTTTAACAAATTATTACGGCAGCGTAACTATGATTAAAGAAAAGACAGAAACTCAAAACAAATATACTCTTTTTGCAGTTTTCTTCGGCTCATTACTTAGTACCAAATCGGCCCTGAAAAGCATTTTCGACGAGCTCATTCAAGAATGGGCTCCCTAACACAAAAAGACTGTAGCGATCCACTGTCGCGTTTTTTTTTTTCTTGTCCAACAGGCGAAAAACCCCACATATGTGACGTATGTGGCAAAGGCTTCTCAACTAGTTCGTCGCTGAATACACATCGCAGAATCCACAGCGGAGAAAAGCCGCATCAATGCGCTTCGTGTGGAAAGCGGTTCACTGCCAGCTCTAATCTATACTACCACAAGATGACGCATATCAAGGTGACGTGACCGTTATATTTCTCTCGTTATTTAAAGAAAGGTGAACGAAGGGCATAAGTGGAAATGAGGGAAATAGTTCGCCCTGAGTTTTCGTAACATTATCAATCCGTAATGATAGTTTTTCCCATGCTTAAATGTTCAAATCATCGATACCTTAACATTCTTGTTAACAGGACAAACCACACAAATGTGAGGTCTGCGGACGGTCGTTTCCGACGCCGGGTGACCTACGGTGCCACTCTTTCGTGCATACTGGGCAGTGGCCTCACAGATGCCCCGTATGTGGCAAAGGCTTCAGTAAACTTACGAATCTCAGGAACCACCTTTTGTTACATTCAGGTAAATCTAGAATTCTTAGGATTCTCAAAAACAGTCTCTTACTGCATTCCCATCTCTACTGGCTTTGTGAAATCAATAGGTATACGAAGTGTACATTACACTTTTCTAATCACTGCCTGTTGGTGATCGCTAATGTCATGATTCATGAGGAATTTTCTATTTTTGTTCTTTTCCTTGTCTATTGTTAGTAAATATATCTATCTTTTGCCTTGATATAAAGTATTGCATAAAATTTACATCTAATTTGTTCACGTTCATTTACGTTCTTTGTTCTTATAAGGTTTTGAGTAACAAGATGCTGACTTTCGTTACCGCTTAACTAAAGAGCCCTGTTTATTTCAGAAGTCAAAACGCATGTCAACACCGCCCCTCCAAACGCTCTAAGCCAGAGCGTTCTGTGATGGGCAAGGGAACTTAGCAAATACTGAAGTTTTTACTGCTATTAGCATTAATCATTATCATCATTGTTGTCAACTAATGGTGAATGAATTAATTTAAGAACTAAGATGGAATGGTTTTTATTCCTGAATGTAGTGCACGAAGTTCTTATTGCTCAGTGTAATAAGAATATTTCAGCAACTACTGACTAGTGATTACAGGAAACTAGTACGAGAAAGTGCATGTGCTGGCTCAAGACCAGCATAATACAGCAACAACAATTATTGTGATGAATTCATTGCTGCGTTATCGTACCCTAGTAAACTGAAGCGAAGATGACATGGACTTATTAATATATTATTATAATATTTAACCGTGTACAGTACAGTACAGCTTGAAAGTTATGAGTTGTTGAAGAAAGGTGATGTGTGAGTTATGTAAAACTTCATGTGAAATATGGTTTCGACATTTGCCATTGTCAAGAAAAGAACCGTAGAGACTTTCATATGTAATTAAAAGGATATATATAACTCATTTTCAGTTAACGTTGGTCAATTGTTATTATTAATTTAAAAAAAAAGTTATGTATTTTACATAGAAAAGTGGAATGAGAAAAAAACTGAGGTATATGACAAAATCTTTTCACGCTGGAAGACTGATAAAAAACAGCTGAGAAAACCTTACTTTTGTGACATAATCTAAATATGTAAAGCCCCATTTTTCTGTAAAATCTGAGAGAATGTCGAACTTGCAAGTGCTACCAGTTTAGTATCACAAAGCAATTTCAATTATATACTGGGCAAAACTTTACGCATAATACCGTAAAATCTAACTTATGACAGGAAGGTTTGTAGGGAAATTGCAAATTTTGCCATATAAGAAAATCAAGCTGTGTTACTGCTATACACATCAAGATATAGTGCACATTACGGAGATGCAGCAAAATAAGTCTGAGGACTTTGTAAAAAAATATTTATTTAAAATTAGTATTAGGTTACTTCATAATCTATAGCAACATATGAGACCAGCAGGCTTATGCTGAGGATGTCATCATTTGTAATTACTTAAAAATACAAAAATATGTATTACTATTGTTTTTTAATAAAAAATATTAGAATTATTTTGTATTTTAATTTTGATGTTCAGTAAGAGGAGTCATTATTTTCAGTGATATGGCTTTCAGTCTTTTATCTCAAATGAGAAAATATTCAATTCCAGAAGTGTTAAAATCAATTAAATTAGATGAAGGTCTCTAACCCTGATATAAACCTATATTAGAATCACAATCTTTTAATAATAATCTTTGCTATTATCATTTTTCCAATATTTCTCTTCGTATACTTAATTATGAATACAAATTATTGATACCATCGTTTCTCCAATATTAATTCTTAATATTCCTATTTTTCGTAATTTTCTCTACTACCTTTCTCAAACATCGCTTATTTTATATTTAACTAAAAGATTTTTGCTACTATAATTTCTAAAATATTTCTCTCCCCGTCTCCTTCTTCTTTATTATGACATGTACCTTTATTACGTCATGTTCAGTGGGGTTTTGTAATGTGACAGGGACACAGCACTTCTAAGGGGCAGGAGTTGAAAGTTTAATTAGTCTTAGGGCTAAAACGTGATGTGCGAGGTGATACCCGTGACCACAATCATTATAATACAAAAATAAAACTTGAAATTTCTATTTCTTAGCAATTGATCTACTCTGAAAATTAGTATCACAAACTATATTCTCTTTTACTTCCCCTTACCCATCGAACATAGCTGGGCCCATTCTATAATTATTTGAATTCAGGTGTTTGTAACGAGAAATTCCAACTACCTAATATCGATCAAATACATTTCACAGAATTTTTAACCGGCTTTATACTATAGCTGCTAAAAAGAATAGTACAACATAATATGACGAAACATAACAATAATGATATGGTCCACGAACAGAGTTAGCGCCTGAACTGTTCCGTTTTCTTGAAGTTTTAATTAAAGAAAATGGACACTTCTTCATAATGGGTAACTACTTTTATTTTTATTTGATGCCAATGGAGAGTCATCCAGAATTAAAAGATTCACGGATGTATCAACATGAACTGACAAATTAGATCTGCTGGGTGTATTTTTTCATTTGAAAACTGCAACATTTCCATCTTTACATGTAGCCTACGCCTACCTAGCACATTTGCGTGAGTATCTTTAAAATTTTCAGAGAAATATCAACTAGGTTATAATTGGACAAAGAAATGGAACAGCCTGATGAACTGATAAATAAATAGCGGAAACATGGTTAATGATGATGATATGGTACTTATTAGGTGACCTGACGGAAATATGACCCATAAATGAACAACAGACATAACTAGATCTAATTAAGTAGCCTATACATTTCGAAACCTCTGGATATTTATCCAAAACCAGCTTCCTAGTAATACGTTGATCCGAACTAAATGTGTAAGATTACTACTCTGTAAAATAATTTTGCTCTCCTAAGAAAGGATGGGCTTTTTTCCAATACTGTCCGGACATGACTTGCATTTTCTTTCCCCTGGTGGAATTTTGTCTTGTAATTTGTTACACATCTGAATTATTATTATTATTATTATTATTATTATTATTATTATTATTATTATTATTATTATTATTATTTATTATTACAAATAAGTTTTAATTCTTACATAAATCGATCTAAAGATTTGTTCATTAGTGAGTGATGAAAATCGGACCATGGAAAGTGACGCTGAACAACTAAGTGGGAAGAGAATTCTAACGAACTTTTAATACCGTCTACAAAGCGCACCCCAAGGCACAATGTGGGTGGTATCCCGTATTGTGAGTTTCAGATATACTGGGGTTCCTACTAAAATGCAAATTGAAGGCGTACTATCATTATTATTATTATTATTATTATTATTATTATTATTATTATTATTATTATTATTATTATTATTATTATTATTCAGAAGATGGGCCTATTCATATGGAACAAGCCGACAGGGGCCACTGACTTGAAATTTAAGCTCCCAAAGAATATGGTGTTCATTAGAACGAAGTAACACAGGGTCATGGGAAATACATTAAGAGATCACTTATTAAAAAAGAAAAAAAAAAACAGATTACCCAATGGATAAATAAACTGACAAAAATGTAAGTAAATTATTAAAGTACAAGGAGAATTGTATTAGAGTAGTAATGCACTGCGTCTTCGTTTGAACTTCTGAAGTTCCCAAAAGGACCTCTGGAACTGAGAAGTTTGACAGCAAGGCGTATTTATTGCATACTGGTGCTGCTGTTCAGCAAAAGGAAAAGGGGATCAGGGATCAATTGTGAATGTGCAAGAGCTCTGTTAAAAACAATTTATAAAAAAAAATGATAACCAAGAGACCATCCGTCGATGGTCCAAGTCATAACTGGTCATATGAGGAAACAGAAACCTACCACCACGAAACCACCCTATCTAAGAGAGATCCACACCGAAGAACAGCATTCCAGTAAAAGAAGGACAAATGACCGAAAACAGGTTGCAATGATTTTATCACTGTTATAAATTTATGAGGCCTTGCGTACAATACCTAACTTATTTTCGTGCAGTATTTGCTGACACTTTCATTGGATGTTTGTCAAAAGATGCGAGTCAAGTGTTATACCAAGAATAGTAAAAGCTTCAGACTCATCCAGCAGTCCCACCTACATGAAGGGGGGAATGGGGTGGGGTGGAAAATCTGTCCGAAATCTGCTAATCAATAGTGTTTTCGTTTTACTCCAATTCACTAATCCGCTCCAGGTCGCAATCGAGAATAAGAGCAACGCATTTCTCATAAATGGAGACTTTACTACACCCACAAGTGTAGCATCATCGGTATACTGAACAATCTTGTTTTCCAGGCCAACAACCATATCACATGGATACACTAAAAATGACAGTGGACCAAGAACACCACCTGTGGAACTCTAGACAAAATAGGTATTGGTTCGTTAAATATCCCATCAACAGCAAATCGCTGCTGCTTACCAGTAATGAAATCTCGAAGTTGAACTAAAACATATCCTACTCCAAGATTCTCAAGTTTATAAATAAGTACCATGTGATTCACTAAATCGAACGGGGCATTAAAATCTATTTGAATTACTCTGCACTCAAAACCATTATCAAGGTTCTCTTGCAAACGGCATGTCAAACCCAAAAGAGCATCCCAGGTACCTGACTGCTTCCTATATGCATATTGACCACCAGCTAACAATCCTTTAGATTCCACATACTTATATAGCGGCTTAAAATAAGTTTTTTTGCAACTTTGGAGAACGCAGGCCGAAGAGAAATTGGCCTGTAGTTACTGCATTCTGCAGATATGCCACTCTTTGGAACAGGCACTGTACTAAGCTTATGCTCATCCGCAAATATACTACATCGACCTAAACCTTCATAGAATCTACTAATCTTGGGGGACAACACACTAGAAACCTTTTTAAAAAACAAAGAATAGGTACAGGATGACACGTATCATGGGGAGGGGTAGTCTCAGCTGACATGGAATGGAATATGCATGGAACTGGAATTGGAATATAAAATTTAGGCCAAACGAAAAGAAATGGGACCAGTGAGGCCGTTCAGTGCTGAAAGGGAAATTAAGAGTAAAAAGATTTAAGGGCGTAACAGGAGGAAAACCTCGCGGCAGCACTATGAAACAATTGTTAGGAGAAGGTGAAGAGTAAGATGGAAGAAAAAGAATATGAATGGAAGTGCAGTAATGGGAATGAAAAGGGTCGCAGCTATACTGTAGGCCGAAGGGACGCTGCAAAGAACCTTAAGTAATGCCTACAATGCACTGTGTGAGGTGCATTGACGGCATCACCCCCTACGGGTTTAAAAATGCACTTGAAACCTTTACGATTTATAAGGGCTACTGTCCTCATCATCAGGGGTAACGACAGATTAATTACATCAAATCTTCTGGTAACTTGACCATTCTGGTTTGTGTTATTTATGCTGCCCATCCACTCAGTGAGCCTTTAATCCAGGGTGTTGATCATGCAGGTCAGGTACTGGGTTTTCCATCAGTCTAAGGGGTAAGTCTGGACCACTGGCTTTCCTTACAAATCTGGAGAGCTTGCTTACTCTAAAAATATGGCTGTCATTTATCCTATCTAAACTATAAAAGATTTGTTTCCAAACCACCGTTGGTATTCAATTAATTAAGAAGTCCTCCACAACCCTGTACACTTAGTCATATTTGCTATCCTGGCTTTGATCTTTTCCGTTATTTTCCCAATTTGTCTTTGTGAAGAGATTCAGATATATAGTTTTAGCAAAATTAAATATAAAAGCATGTTGTTTATCCAGTGTATTTTTGTGACTTCTAACAGCTGTAATGTTTACAACTCACGTAGAAAAAAAGAAAGTGGTTAGCAATAAGATAAAACAGTAAGGCTACCATGTCACAAGGAATCATAAGTCACCAAAAATCGTGGGGACAAACAACATAAATTAGTAAGTCCTTCTGCCAAAAATATCCACAAATCACTATGTAAAAACAAAGGTGGGTAAATAAAAGAAAAGGACAAATTCAGGGTATATATCATCATTCATGGCAATTATAATTTGGCCCACGCAGGGGCGACTGAAAGAAATCTGGAAAAACAAATCGGGGAGCAGAAGAGAGCAACTAATGTTAACATCAGAACAAATGCAATTATCACGATTTTAATCACAGAATGAATTTTAACGTTAGTAAACTTTTACACTACAGCCATAGGATAAAGCGTGCAGGGTTGTGGAGGGGGTCCTAATTAACTCAAAACCAACGGTGGCTGGAAATTAATCTCTTAATACTTTACATAGGATAAATACACGCTGTGTTCTTAGAGTAAGCTCTCTGGTTATTCCTCGGGCTGGTGGAGAGCCAAATGACTGACTTGAATGACCCACACCAAGGATTAACGGCTCCCACTGAGCAGCAGATTGGCAGTATAACCACTACTAATAGTCCATTATATATTTCATTCTGAAAAATATAAGCCGTCCATGCTGACATTACGATTTAGTTTCATTACCTCTGATGATGAGGACAGTATTCCTCATAAAGCTTAAGGATTTTCAGTACATTTTGAACAATAATGTGTACCTAGAGGTAGGCTCACGAAAAAGGTCTTATTATCCTCACATGTAACAATTGTAATTACCGCACAGGAATACATAACCTGACCTAACCTAGGGTTCCATATCATAGGCTGCCTAACCATGGCGCTCTGCATCATCCCTTGAATCCCTTACCATTGTCCAAAATTTATGCCAGTAGTGCTTGCCGAGATACATGCTAACCTACCTTTTAACCTTACCTAATCTACATCATTTCATCTAACTTGACTTGTGGCCACAACCAGAAGTTAAAGATATAAGGGTAATAGCTTAATATAAAATTAATAGTTTAATATTAAATACCTTGCGTAATTTAACGGAAAGGATGGGGACAGTACACCCTATATTCTCCCATTTCGATCTATTTCACTTAATTTTGCCCAATTTTACTCCAATTCTAATCTCTGCTGCATAGAAAAGGGCACTGACCAAATAAACTGAACTGAATAAAAAAAAAAAACGGAATAAGTAGGCTAATTTACACAGCTTAGAAATTTTAAATTTTCCAATCAAAGTAAACGTCTGAAGACTGTGAAGCCCACAATTAAAGGCTAAAAATGTTCCGTTTCGGGTTAAGTGTAGAACACCTTATTAGCTTACAATAACTTAAAGGTCGCACTTATCCATAGTGCATATTTTACACTGTTAGTCTAGCTAAATTGCTGAAATCATATCATGCATACCATAGCAATGCTTTCTAACCATTTCATTTGAACAAGACAATGTTAAACGCGTCTGGTCAAGTAGTCTCTGCTATCGTTTGTCATTTTTATGATGTATTTCAGCGTTTAATTCATGGCCTTTGTACTTTCAACTATAGTTATTAACCCTAGCCTAGCTTTACCGAAGACGAGGCATTTACTTGGGCGTTTGACTACACACATTACAGTGAAATATTCTGTCTAGTTTATCAAATATCTAACATAACATTATATTAGAAAACCCATTGAACAATGGTACAGTTAAGTCACTAACTTTAATTTCATGCAATTTTAAGAGTGAACAAATGGTGACAATGGATGGTCTGGACAAAACCAAGTTCTGATGGATTCTGAGATAAACACTGGGTCGCCACTGGTGGAAACGTGGTAATAACGAGGAAGATGAGCCTTTTTATTCTTCCTAAAAATGTATGATGTACTCGTAAATTTTTTATTGTAAAAGATGTAAGACTTAAATTTTCTGACTCCGTCAAACCACTAGTGATTGGTCTTATTGCTGGCATACCGAATTACACTGACAGATAAACGGACAAAAAAAAATAACCTTTCGTACAACAATATCAAGACAACTTACCCGTTGTTCCGTAACTGACGATGTTGCAGAGGCAAAGAGTGTTATGACGCAGACATCACAAGGACCATATTTTTTCAATTATCCTTCTTTTATATATAATCTATTGTTATTTATGTACTTCAATTCAAAGCAGCAATAATCGAAGATTAATTTTCTGATAATTTCCTATTCGAATGAGGAAGCTTTAACCTTTATATACTTTTCAAACTATTCACAATGTGACAAATTTAAGCATATGATATATTTTCTATCCCTTTCAGAAATGCAATATGGATGGCATTATTCAGAAGCTTTATGTTATTCAAAATCTTTTAGATAACTAATTTAATAATTTCACATAGCTTTTCAACTTCTGTCACCATGAAATATTTAAGCACAACTATTCATGGAAATTTTCACCAAGTGACACAAACAAGCACTTCATGCACTAATGTCTAACCTTTCCAGATAATGACAATTTCATCACTTCAAACAATTTTATACTTTCCAGCCTTGCAATTTTTGGCAAACTTAACCTCGTCTTAAACTTTTACTCAGTAACCGATTTAGGTACTACGCATTTTCTTACCTTTAGACAATGGTGATTTTTTAAACTTCAGAGAATGATTAATTGAAGACCATTTTTTTCAAACTTTTGACAATGATAAATTTAACTACATATTTTTAAAATTATACAATGATAAATTTGAGCACTTTTCTTCCTATATTAAATTCTGACAATGAAAAATTTAAGAAATATATATATATATATATATATATATATATATATATATATATATATATGTATATATATATATATATATATATATATATATATATATATATATATATATATATATATATATATATATATATATATACGCTTTAAGCTCCAAATAGAAGCACTACATTTCTAAATTTTAAGCACTAACAAATTTGAAAACCACATAACATTTCAATCTCATTACCAACTTAAAATTCAAGCCTTCTATACCTTTTTTTAACTGACAAATTAAACACCTTACAGATTTTGATCCCCTTGGACACAACAACAAAATTCAGCACAATATTCACTTTTCGAACTTCTGACAATGCTCACTTTAAGCACTTTAATTTGCTAAAAATTTAAGCACAATACAAACTTTTGAAACTTCTGATGAAAGGCCAACCTTGGGCACTTTACATTTTTTGAATTACGCATTAAATATACTTTTTAAACTTTGAAAGAGAGCCAACTTCAAGTACTTTAATTTAAAAAAAAATGTAAGCACAAATATATACTTGTTAAACTTCTGATACAGTGCCAACTTTAAGCACTTTAATTTTTTTTTTATTTCAACACAATATATACCTTTTAAAATTTCTGACAAAGCCAACTTTAAACCTTTTCATTTTTAGACCTTAAGTAACGACAGATTTAGGCACCTTAAGCGCTTTTAAGGTTTTGATACAAGGGCACTTGTTAGGAACCGTTTTGCTTTAAAAATTCTTAATCACATACAAAAGCATACTATAAGCGTTTTAAAGTTTATGGGTACTCACTGACAAATTCAAGCATTTTATAATCTTTTTAAGCTTTTTAAACTAACAGATTCAAGGACTTCATCGCATATTTTGTAAATCTGGCCACAATTTAAACACTAGACTTTTGCATTTTTCAGACTGACCGTTTTAGGCAAATCTTATATTTTATTATTTTTTTCTTCTACTTAGCTCAGTAACATATTTGGGCACATCACATCTCATACTCTTCAGACAGCGATAAATTTATGCACTATGTTTTGAAACTTCAAACAATAATAAAACTGAAAACCATTTTTTAAAAAATTGACAATCTAAAGTTATATTTTGAAAGTCTCTACAATAGCAAATTTAAGCTCCTTGAGCCTTTGTTAAATTTCGCCACAATGAGAAATTTAAGCACTTAACCTACTAGCCAATTATTGCCGACAAATTTTAATACCTTACTATGTTCTTTAAGCTTTGTCGTAATGAAAAATTTAAGCAGTGGGCTAAATTTCTAAAATTTATGTAATCTAAAATAAAAGCCTTTTATACTTTTTTTAATGTGACAAATTAAACACCTTAAATATTTTAATCTCTTTGGATGTAAGGGCAATTTTAAGCATGATATAACTTCTTCAATCTCTGATATAATGCCAGATTTAAGCACTTATTTTTAAACCTTAGGCACTGACAGATTTAAGCCCTTCATACGCTTGTACGTTTCTCATGTAAGGGCACAACTTGGCAATATATTCGCTTTAAAATTGTTAATCACATATACAGACATTCTATATGCATTTCAAAGTTCAATATCACTGATAATTTCAAGAACTTAACACACATTCAGCCTTTTAAGACTAACAAATTCAAGAACGTTACAGCATATTTTGTAAACTTTGGGACAATTTATGTCACTTGTGTTGCTAACGGTTTTCAGACCCGGCCGCTATCAAAATCAGAAAAGAACTGGCAGTTACACTTTTATTGTTAAAGACTCTTTGTTCGTGGTGGAAACAACGTAAGCCATTCTAAAACTAACGAGCCAAATACCGCATCATCTTCGGCGGCCGTTCAGTAGAAAACCGCTCAATAATTCTTTATAGTGGGCGTTTTCATTATCATTTCGTTTATCAATCACTTTTATTATTATCGTTATATTTTCGTCTATCAACTTATTTTTCAACAGCTTCCATCATTCCTCTTCTCTCAGCGACAGGTAAAGAGGAGGGTGAAATTGTTATTCGGTAAGTTTTTAGAAATACAACGACCGTAGCAAATCATGATTAATAATTGGTTTTTAACTGTACATTTTTTTCTTGAATGTGTCCAAGTTTTCACATCTTAGTTCTTGGGGCAACTTATCATATAGTCTGAGTGCCGTGCTCTCTGATATAGATGAACTTAAAACTTATTGTTCCTGCTGCTTCTGCACCATTGTAGTACTATCTTTGCTCTGAATAATACGATTTAACGTTCAGTATGAGATACCCTTAAGTGACGTATGCAGCTTTTACTGACTCAGATAACTGAGAAATTGTGCATGACCGAACATGCTCAAAATACCAACGAGACCTTCTCTCTCTCTCTCTCTCTCTCTCTCTCTCTCTCTTAGCCTCTGCGTCATGTAATGGTATCTAGGAAAGAAATAGCCATGGTGCTTACGTAAACTGAGAGGTGAATCACAGAGCTGTATCCAGAAGACAGCGAAAACACACGAAGAAAATTATCAACACGTTACTCAACATTAAGACAAGAAGTTCGACGCTGGGAAGGAATCCTTTCTAAATATGGTGCAATCTGTCTAAGAAAGAAAATGGACAAAATGTGTTGCGTTGGAGATTCTCTCTCTCTCTCTCTCTCTCTTATCTCTCTCTCTCTCTTCTAAGGGGTACTCGTACTATGAGCCTTGCTCGCATAAAGTAAGCTTAGTCTAACTACAGCAAATATCTTCCTCTTAGCTCGATATTCTATCCCCTCAAATGGTCCATCTCTTTCTCACCTCATACTGTATATATATATATATATATATATATATATATATATATATATATATATATATATATATATATATATATATATATACATATACATATATACATATATATATATATATATATATATATATATATATATATCACTATTTGGGTCTCTGCATGTCTCTAAAGCATCTTTAAGTTGACAAATTAAAAGCTGATTACATACTCCTCGTTCTTTACAGGTAGATATTAATTTATGGTGGCCCGTTGTTGGTGTATTTTCGGGAGCTTTTAAACCTTGTCGACAAAGAAGGTGTAACCTAAGGCAAAAGTTTTTTATTAATGTTATTCTTGGATCATCTTGAAAGTAAAACGAGGACGTAAGTGAGGTAATTAAATTGCAGTATAAGAAACAAACAGAATTATTGCAAGAGGTCTCGTTAAATTGGTGCCAGTGTAATACACAGTGATTTGCCAAAATAAGCAGGCTATTAAAAATAGAAAGCAAAAAAAAAAAAAAAAAAAAAAAGTGGGACTGGTACGAATGTTTGTAAATAGCAAAAAGAGGGTGTAAGTTAGGAATTTAGAGAGATGAATTTCAAGACGTGAAAATAAAAAGTATGGTTTATTTAGTTGTTTGGGATTCAAGTTACAAAAACTAATAAGCCACATGAGAGCCTAAAGGAGTTCTTCCAAAAATAAGCATGGAAGATGATGATGATGTTATACGGGAAGAAGTGGGTTACAAAATAAACTTCACGAAAAAGACAACAAACAATTTGCAGAAATTGCAGGAGACAAGGAGAGAGTTGGAAAATACAAAAGGTCTGATTTCCTAGAGAAATAGATAGAATGACTTGCAAGAACTTTCGTTTAGATAGAATTTAATGAAGTGAAAAAATAGAGATATAGGAAAAAGGCATGCCAAAGAAGTTTGCAAAGGACTGAAGACATATCGTGAGAGCAGTAAAAGACAGATAATCAAAACTTTGAATGACGGTAAGTGATAAAACCAATGAAACGTTGTAATGGTGGAGAGGCAACACTTTTTGGAATACCAGAAAGTGTATGTAGAATTTGTGGGAGGGGTTGATGAATTGTAAATAATTATTGTTTGTCTGCTTTTGGACGGAAACATCTAATGAAAGTTTCAGCAAATGCCGGACGAAAGTTAGGTATTGTTCGTAAGGCCTCATAACAGTCATAAAATCAAGGAAGCCTGTTTTATGTCATTTGTGCCTCCCTCACTAGAATACTGTTCTCAGGTGTGGACGTCTGCTTCTGCCAGAAATTTATCTCTTTTAGATAGAGTGGTTCGTGGTGGTAGGTTTCTGTTTCCTAATATTAGCAGTTATCACATGGACCATCGACGGGTGGTCTCTTGTTTGCCACTTTTCATTCTCTTGTTTGTCACTTGTCATAAGTTATATTTCAGTAGAAATCTTTCATATTCACAATTGATCCCTGATCCCCTTTTCCAGCCGAGAGCAGCCACATTCGCTGAACAGCAGCACCAGCATGCAGTAAATGTTTCGAATTCCTCTGTTCCAGAGGTCCATTATTCCTCACACGTTGGACTGTGGAACAGTCTCCCTGAGGATGTCGTGGAATTGGAACCTCAAAAGTTCAAGCGAAGATGCAATGCATTACTACTCTAATGCTAGTCACCTTGCATTTTAATACATTTTTATCTATTTATTAATTTATTTTTTCTTTTTAACAGGTTAGATCACTTCCCTTTACCCTCTCCACCTCATAACGAGCACCATATTCTTTGGAAGCTTGAATTTCAAGTCAATAGCCCCTGTGGGCTTGTTCCATATGAGCAGTGTTCATCTTCTGCATAATAATAATATAATAATAATAATAATAATAATAATAATAATAATAATAATAAATAATAATAATAATAATAATAAGAAGAAGAAGAAGAAGAAGAAGAAGAAGAAGAAGAAGAAGAAATCGAGGCTTGAACCTGTTACAGAAAGTCCTTTCGTCTGTGCTGCTGCAACTAAAGGGTGAAAGGGAGATATATATATATATATATATATATATATATATATATATATATATATATATATATATATATATATATATATATTAAAGTAGATAACTAGCACTATTGTTCTGAGTATTAACCCAATTAATAACAGGACCTCATTTAAACAGGATGGTAACTAACGGCCATTTTAAAAAAAAAAAAATTACAAGCTTTCCAGGACTATCTGACCTCATCGTCTAGTAACCGTACGATAAAGACAGATAGTCCTGGAGAGCTTGTAACTTTTTTTTAAATAAAAACCTCCATTAGATACCATCATGTTCAAATGAGGTCCTGTAATTAATACACACGCACACACACATATATTTATATATATAGATATATGTGTGTGTGTTTGTGTGTATGTTTATGCGCATTCCATTTTGCGTATAAACTACTTAGGAATATGCAACCAAACTCCTCCAGTATAAATAACTCAAATAACACATGGGACTGTCGGGAACTTGCGTAAATCAACTTGCAACTTGTAAGATAGAATGTCAAAAGCATCAGTGTCCAAAAGAAACGATAATGATACTAAAAATGCATGAAGTGATGATAACGACAGCCAAAATTTTATGAGTTATAAAAACAAAGCGTAACAAGTCATAACGCAAATGTTACGCATCGCAGGAATTGCGTCGGAATTGCCGCAGACGACGCACTCACATGACAATAATGAGGCTTCCGCCCATTGACAAGCCTTTATTATTATTATTATTATTTATTATTATTATTATTATTATTATTATTACTTAGTAGTTTGACGAAATCGGAAGGAGTTGTTTTTATCATTATTATTATTATTAGTAAGAAGTTTAACGAAACCAGTCAGTTACATGCCCAAGACCGACTGTAAGGAACACCCAAGGTCCCATACACGATGGACCAAGGATAGTAACCTACCCACCCCACAGTTGTCTAACGAGTAGGCCTATACATCACTAGGGAGGGATTTTTATTTCTTTTATCCTGGACTTCGCGCAGTTATTAACTTAGGTGTCGTTCTGTTTCCTTATTATTTTCTTCGATCTCCAAAGGGACAGAATAACATAAGGATTCTGGAAGATGGCCAAGAGTCTTGTTAATTCAGATTTTATTTGCAACATTCCTCAGAGAAGGTTTTTGCAGTTGATAAAATTTGTGAGAGCCTTCTGGCGTTACCCTTTATATATGTATATATATATATATATATATATATATATATATATATATATATATAATATATATATATATATATATATATATATATATATATATATATATATATATATATATATATATATTCGTGTATATGTGCGTGTGAATACGTGTACTGTATAGATTTATATCTACACGACGGTTATCAAGAAAAATAAATAAAGCGCCCATGATATTTAACAACTGTCATGACCCATTGATTGTCAAACACAATTCAAAAGTTATACGCAGAACAAACAAATAAAAACAACAACAACAAGAAGAAAGCAGCGACAGAAATAAAATTCCCAGCTAAAACCTCTGTGACTTAACGGGTGACGGAGTCTGTAGTGAAAGTGACTACAAACCGGATCTTACCGTATAGGTGTTACCGGGGTGGGGATGGGTTTGTGGAATGGGTGTGGGTAATGGAAGGGTGGTGGTGGGGGGAGATGAATAGAAGCAGTAGGATACGTGGGAAAGGTTCTAGTGGTACCTCTATACTGGAGACCCAACCCATAAGGTATAGAAGAAGAAATGCTGTAGTAGGAAAGGAAGGTGTGGTTATGTACGAGAATGAAACATCGCTGAATAGGTATAGAGAATAAACTTTCATATTTTACAATAATACTATATTCTTAATATGAAACTAATCTTCCTTGGATCACTTTATCACACTGTTGCATATACTGTATATCACATGACAAATTGCATTTGTCATAAATTTTTTGACAGTAAATTCAGATCGGGAATCTAATTCTATATCGAAATAGCCTTGCCAAGGCAGTGTACTACGAGTTATCTTCTTTGTAAATATGATTATATTGCAAAAATCCAACAAAAGAAACAGGTTCTTATGCTGGCTGATGATAAAAAAAATTCTGAGTGAAAACTTATGATGGAAAAAGTAAGTCTTTTGACAATCTAATAAATCTCATTTATAATTCTCATCAAGAAACATTCCGTAAAAAAAGGATTGAAACTAATAGGACCTCTTTAAATGTCCGTTTCTACTGCCTAAGGAATGAGTTTGAGCGAAATAAACTTGGAAAAAATGTAAAAATAATTTATAGAGAACTAATGTGCTAAAAAAAAGAGATTGATCAGAACTCCAAATGACAGAGAAGGTGGTAATAAAAATTAAGAGATAAAAAGTGTAAATGGGGAGGAGTGGTGGTGATACTTAAACAGCGACGGAAAATTTAATGTAATAAATAATAAAATGTACAACAACTGTGATGGATATGTGACGATGACGCAAGGATTCTACGTACAGAAATGGAGTCAAAGAAAATTAACAGAAAAAAAAGAAAGGAAAAGGAATCCAAAGTTAAAAGACATTGCATATACGACTAAACAGTAATAGAAGGGAAGCAATTAGATAGTGCTGACAAGGAAGAATCAACTTAGAGAGTACAAAATCTTATTCACTTAATAAAGATTCTTTTGCCAGTTGTTTTATTTAACTAAAATTCTGCTAAAGACCATTACGTGTATCAGTTATTGGTACACTACTACTACTACTGCACACACACACACACACACACACACACACATATATATATATATATATATATATATATATATATATATATATATATATACGTACATATATACTTATATAAATACATATGTATATATATACATATTATATACCTATATATATGTATATATATATATATATATATATATATATATATATATATATATATATATATATATATATATATATATATATATATATATGTGTGTGTGTGTGTGTGTGTGTGTGTATGTGTGTTGGGGGGGGGTTGTAATAGCCACAATGCCCTCTTAACTTCTCGGATTCTTCACACTTTTTGGATACGCTTGTCACTACAAAGCCTTAATGTGTGTGTGTGTGTGTGTGTGTGTGTGCATGAGTGTATTACATCGTAGCATAACTGAATTGTTTACACACGTTCGTAATATTCTCATGTAAATTATTTTCATCTTCAAAGGGATGCTAGGTTTCACAACTAAACCCGTGGATGAATCACAAAAACAATAAATCAATGAATATGAAAAAAGTCGCAGCCTTCACTTTGTTTTCTTACAAGACGCCTTCCTTCACCTGACTACAAGGTCGCAAGCACAATATGTCGCACGGAAAATGAAAGTGTACCTATGGTAGCGCATTATTGCAAGCAAGCCACGGGGGAGGATCATTTCACAACCAGGGCCTCACCGAAGGTAATATTCTATGAAGATAAAAAACGGAATGCGTTGCTTGTCTTACGTCAAGATGCCTGCTGTACGTATGGACTTTGTGAAATTTCTTATATAAGAAGAGGAAGAGGAAATTAACCTAGTCATTATGCATGAGTGTTTACAATTAGCGTTTTTCCAAATGTTGCCACTGATTACAATGCTGAATTGATACATACGTCCGGAATGATCCAAAAATAAAAATGAATAAAATACATAAGTAAAAAATAATGAAATGGCTTTTAATGTTCTGATTGTTTGTTGTTCATGGCTCAGAGCTTCAATGTTTCCTTTTATACCTTCTTAGGGTTAATTTGCAATTTTTTGGAATTGTGATGAACAATAGATATCCTACTTTATTTTAAGTTAAAAACCAAATAGTTTGAATAAACAGTAATTAATAAGCCATCGAGTAAATAATTATCATATCTTGTAAGTGCAATCATTAATGATTCCATAGCTTTAATTTAATCGTCAGTAAACAAACAAAATTCCGTTATTGTTAACTTAAGGTATCCGCAGAGGAAACAGAAATAATTCATAGCTTGTTAAATGAAGTATATTCACCAACCCTACTCCAGCTGCACCTCGTGCATTTGCCCCAAGAAAGAGGTAACCATGAAATTCTTCATCTCACTAATGTCCTAATTCGCCGAACTGAACACTCTTACTTTAACGCACACATAAAAGACATTCTACTTTTACTCTCGCTGATATCCGGGTTCCGGGTCACAGGCCAGTCGCTCCGGGCCCGAATCCCTGGCCCCCCCCCCCCCAAACAATCTCTTTCTCTCTCTCTCTCTCTTACACACACAGAAGCCTGTCTGCCCTGCTGACTTTGGAGCATTTTAGTCTGCTACTCTGGCTGACATTAGGTTCTCAGGACAGTCCCAGCAGGATCGTGTTCTCTCTCTCCCTTTCTCAGTGTCTATTCTTTTGTCCCACAAACACGCACACATACACAAAAGGCAGCCGGACCTACCGGCTCCTGGAACATTTTCTCCGAGACGTTTGTGACAAATTGAATGGCCATGGAATCGAATGTTGTCGATGCGGTTGCCGCGACGAATGATGTAAGTTATTTGTGATTTTTTTTTTTTTTTTTTTTTACCCTTTTGATTTTAGTTTCACATTTAAATTCTAATTTTCATTCGCTAATATTCCTTAGTTCTTATCATTTTTCTCTGTCTCTTTTTCGTTTTTATTTCTATCCTTGTGCTCTCTCTCTCTCTCTCTCTCTCTCTCTCTCTCTCTCTCTCTCTCTCTCTCTCTTTTGTTTTAGAGATATCTACTTGAATTTAAAAAATTATTTCTCTTACTCGTCTTCCAATTCCGTCCAAAACCCCGGCTCCTTTTCAAGTTCTTATTTTTGATAAAATTGTCGTCTGAAGAAAGAATTTGTAGTGCAATAAGTCTCTGTTAGAAGTAATAATCAAAGTGAAGGATTTTCAATATTCCAGATTTTCATGAATTCCACAAACTCAGAATGGATGCTGCATCTTCCACCTAACTTCCAAAGTGTACAGGACAAATTTGATAACCTTGTTATGCGCCAGAATCAAACTATGGGTTTCCTAAGATATCATGTTATGTTCATTAAACTCCTATGTTCTGATGGCAAAAATTTTCTTAAGGTTTAGAACAGATCCTTTTGATATGCTATTGTATGAATGAGCCATTCAGTGCTGAAGACTGAAAAGTGGGAATTGGAGTTCTTGGGCAGCGAGATAAAAATATCCAGAAAATAAATGCGAAGTAAAAGAATCTAAAGGCGAGACGGATAGAAAACTCCATAGCTACAGTAAAAGGTAATAAGTAAAGGAATTAGACTGCAAGATGGAGGAAAGAAAGCGGGAAGCAGAGATAAAGGGTTAAAAAGTGGGCGCAGGTAATCTACAAACACCCATAGTGTGCCCACGTGGTAATGCGCCTATGGTGCACCCAGTGTGAGATGCACTCACAGAACTAACTATGTAAGAGTGGTTTGTTATCAGCCGGTTAGGAAGAAATACCACATCCGGAGATAAATAAGCATGGCTTAAAGATGCCAATTATTATGATTATTATTATGATTATGCTTATTATTTTGTTTTAACCTAATGACAATATTACTTGTGCGACCTCTGCTACCGTTGTTTATGCAACTACTACTAAGGCTGTCAGTGATGCTTGTGACAATAAACATCATAAGAATTTTTACTGTATGGAATATAGAACAGAATAACAACGCCCTTCTTTCATTATAAAACACACCTATCAATTACCAATCACTGCTAATCGTCTAAATGCCAATTGACACTTATGAAATCATGTATAAAATTGAAATCATGATAAAAAGTAAAAGAAATCGGTGCTCGCAATCCAGCTGACAACACAATCACCACAAGTAATATTCTTTACTGATCATTCTCGTGAGAATGAATGTCCGCGTGTAATCTAGAATGGTAAAAGTGATCAATATCCGACGGAAATACCTGAAGGTCAGAGATTCAACCAAACCCAAAAAGAGAAAGTTAACCTGTTTTCCTATGCATGGCGATTACAATCCGGGACGAAAGGGGGTCCTCACCGGATCACTCTAGGATAGGATGAGCTAAGGATTTTTTATGATTTTATATATATATATATATATGTGTGTGTGTGTCTGTGCTGTGTATATATATATATATATATATATATATATATATATATATATATATATATATATATATATATATATATATATATGTGTGTGTGTGTGTGTGTGTGTGTGTGTGTGTGTGTGTAAATATTTCTATATGAATTTTTATTACATCACTATAACATTTCATTTGTACAAACATTAAGCTACAAATGTCGCTCAATATCCAATTCGCTCTACCTCTGAAACAATACCGAAAGGGGAATTAATTGTAGCTCATAACTGGTAGAACGAATTGAGTATTAAAGAACATTTGCAGCTTATTTTTTGTTTATATATATATATATATATATATATATATATATATATATATAATTGTATGTATTATTGTCACATGCATATACTGTCCTCGTCATCCATTCTTACTTCACATAATATGTAAATTGCAATCATCTCGACAGTTTTTATCTTATTCTCTCATTCACATAGATCATCCACACTTAGCTTTCATACAGCGAAGTTGGTTCAACACTTTCATTCATTCCTTTTCCACGCCGAGAAACTTTCCTTCTCTTCTTCGCATTTTGCGGAGCACCTACTGTCTTCCTTACTTCAACTGGTCTTTGCCGCTCTTCACTCATTCTACCATCGTCCTTCACATCTATTCTCAAAATGCCTGTAGGAGTAATACTTCAGTGTTTCTCCCATCAGTGATTTCAGTGCTTCCAGCTATTGCTTCCATATAGTTTACACTCACAGTGCTTTCTCCAATTTTCGTAGTTTTGTTGACCATTAATAATCAAGTGCAAAATAAATATGTATGTGTGTATGTATATATATATATATATATATATATATATATATATATATATATATATATATATATATATATATAAATATTATTTATTATATATATATATATATATATATAAATATTATATATATATAATATATCTATCTATCTATCTATATATATACAGTATATATATGTATATGTATGTATATATATATATATATATATATATATATATATATATATATGTGTGTGTGTGTGTGTGTGTGTGTGTGCGTGTAACATGCCCAATCATGTATAAAATATGATTGGTGCACAGAAGACAAGTTGTAGAGGTGGTTTATTCGTATGAGTGCCTGCATCATTGCATCTTGAAGCGGGATTGCTCTGGGTTTTCTCAGAACCAGTTCTGGTTAGATCTACACTGGTGACCTAATACTCAAAGTGTTGCAAGTAACGGTAAATATGCAAACCACCTTTCAACCTCTAAAGGTAAGTTTTCTCTTTCATATGCTCAAACCAAAACCCTTCAACAACAGTTATAGATCTGCTCTGTAGAGTATCGTTAAGTACACAAAAGTTTTTCGCTTCTTCCACATGAATCTGGACATATGTGGAATAATCCTAACAACAGTAATACCCTAGGAAAATGGAGACAAAAAAGAATAGTTGCAATGTTATTTAAACATTCGACTCATAAAATTAGGGACCATTTATCGTCCTTTTTGTTCCTGCACTGCGCGAAGTGTATATATATGCAGAATATATACAGTACACACACACACACGTGCATATATATATATATATATATATATATATATATATATATATATATATATATATATATATATATATATGTATATATGTGTGTGTGTGTAATACATACATACATACGTATTGCAGGTATCTGCTCAAAGGATTCCATGCTCGCATATACATAAATCCTGACAAGGCATCTTTATACTGGAAGCAAAACAAGATCATTAATATTTTTAAAATGTGAAAAAGAAAAAGTTGGGACATTATAAGAGAAGCCAGCGAAGTACGACCAAACAATAAAGTAAGACACTCTTACTCATGTCCCATAAATCTAACAAGAAAGCCATTGATATATATATATATATATATATATATATATATATATATATATATATATATATATATATATATATATATATATATATATATATACAGTATATATATATATATATATATATATATATATATATATATATATATATATATATATATATATATATATATATATATATATATATACTGCTGGATTGCACAACAAATTTGTTTCGCATTACAAAGAAACACGCTCTGAAACTTTCACCTACATTAAAAAAAAAGGCAACTAATTCTTGCAAACAGTGACTTTGAGGCAGATAACGACCTTCAGAAAAAAAAAAAAAACAGAGTTTACCCATTGACAACAAAAGCCTCCTCTGAGGCAGAAACAGAATTGGCTATTTTTCGCAAGCATTGTCCCTGAGGCCTCTTGCTCGTACGCCTCGGTGGGAAAGACTTCACTTTCACTGAGCAAAAATAGCAGGAATGGGCGTGAGTGTGTGGAAAGAGGGGCAGGTCGTGCCAGAAATAGCTGAGGACTGAATGGAAATATTGAGTCACGGGAGGAATGTTCGAGAATGAACGAAACTAATGATGAATGACATGAATGGTTGGAAATGAATGGAAATGTTGGCTCATGAACGGAATGGTTGAAGGTGACTGGATATTATGAACAACGACGCAGATAGCTGAAAATTAATACTAATATTGATCCGTGACTGAAATTGTTGAAGATGTAGAGAATTATTCAGCCATAACATAAATATGTGGATAACGATTGAAGTCTAGAGTCATCGCACGAAAAGTCGAATATGATTTAAAATACTGACCCATGATATAAAAATTTTAAAATTAATGGAAACATTGAATCCGGAGTACAACAACTGGAAATAAAAGAAAACACTGAGCTACTGCAGAAGTAGTAGAAAATGGAAGAAAACATTGCTCAATGACCGGAACAGCAGAAAATTTAGACTATGGCAAAAATAACTGAAAACGAAGGGATGTCTTGAGCCATAAGTGAAACAGTTGACAACTGAAAGTAATATAAAGGTATGACTACACACCTGAAAATGGATGGGCACATTAGCCCAAGACTGAAAGAGTCGGAAGTGAACCGAAATATTGAACAGTAACAAAATAACTGTAATCGAATGAAAATAGTGAGGCATAGAAGAAATGGGAGAAAACAAATGAAAATATTGAACATGGCAGAATTAGTTGAAACTGGCTGGATGTGAGCAGAGTTAAAAAAGAATGGAAATGTGAGTTGTTACCGTGATAAACACAACTGACAGAAAGTAGAAAATAGAAGAAATTGATCTTAACGAATTGAAAATAGATCAAATGCGAAATGAAATAACATAGATGAAATGACGTGAAAGCAGTAAATAAATGGAAACAGCAAACAACTGAAATAAAACTAAACAGAAAACAGGAAATAGAAGAAAATGAGCTAGCTAACTGGAAACAGAACCACTTCGCCACTAGTAGAGGAAAAATATAATAGTTTTTTCGCAGGGAAATATTTAAAAATGGAGGGATTAGATAAAGCGCTCACAATACACATTCAAGGTTATGGTCGTCTCGCTTTGCAAAGCCGCTGGTCTTTGTGACAATGAGTTTAGACTTTCAAATGTACAAAAGAAATATAACAAAGAGGAAGTTGGTAAACAAAACAAAGATTGCAATTATTATCAAGGCGAGAATGACTTTGTAACTTACAAGGCCGAGCGATTAGTTGATTGTAAAGACGTTTTATGTGTTATGATAACGGGTTCAAGACGAAATTCCCGTTTTAGGTAAGACAATGATAATAATGGTTATTGGAAAAATTACAGTCCATTGTGTTTTAGTTGTAATAGAATTTTACTGATCAGTGTATTATATGACAGGTAAACCATTTGCAAAGGGAGGAGTAGATTTGTCAGATTGGCTTCATACTTAGTAGGTTCATGAACGCTAACACAGAGGCCGATGGAACTGGCAACCTAATATCCTTATGTAGCCCAAACTTGTGTAAGAAAGAAAAAAGGTAAAGGGAAATTGGTGTGTGTGTGTGTGTGTGTGTGTATGTGGGGAGGAGAGAGGGGGAGGGGAGGGGAGGGGAAGGAAGGGAAGAAGACTGGCGGACATGACACCGAAAGGTGCAGATCAGAATCTCGAAAGTGAAACTTTAGTTGGAATCAGGGAGCACAGAAACAAAATAGAAATCTGAAACTTGTCTTTAAAAAATCAAACACGTGATTACTGCTATTTACTAATTAAATATGAGAAGTTGTAGCTTGTGGAGTGTATTGTAGCTTCTTTAATGTGAAAGTTCCTCGTTGGGCGAGTCGGTAGAGTTGTGGGCTAGCACTTGCTAGGCTCGAGTTCGAGTCTCCGGCCGGGTAATGAAGAATTAGAGAAATTTATTTCTGGTGATAGAAATTCATTTCTCGCTATAATGTGGTTCGGATTCCACAATAAGCTGTAGGTCCCGTTGCTAAGCAACCAATTGGTTTTTGCCACGTAAAATAAGTCTAATCCGCCGGGCCAGCCCTAGGAGAGCTGTTAATCAGCTCAGTGGTCTGGTAAAACTAAGGTATACTTAACTTTTCTTTAATGTGAAGTCTAAAGAAGACGTAAAATGAACTGCTTTTAAATCAGCCATGAAAAGAAAGGCAACAAATGGGGAGGAACCATAAATAAGATGACAATATGGCAAGCAAGTATGATTAACATCAATATAACTTTTATTAACTGGGAGGAAAAAATTGTTAAATAAACATCTTCCTCTTCTTCTGCTTCTTATTCATTGCGCCGCGTCTTCCAAGACGTTGGCAATCACAGACTTTCAAGAAGAAATTGACCACTGATAGAGTATTCGGCTCTCATCTGTAAGGTCTGTGGTTGATTCCTCACCCAGGCGACCCAGCAGTAAATGAGTAGCCTGCTCGCGTTTGGCTTGAAGTCAGAGGACCATCCCACTGAACGATCCGGTTGCATAGTGTGCACATCTCTCAACATGACAATCACGTTCCCAGAACCATTCGACGGTGTAGGGCAGATTTCGACTTTGACGGTAACAGAAGCTCATACCTGTCGCTGCCAAATGCCACCGAAACATCAAGAGCAATAACACAGTTCTCTAAATTCCAGCAGAAAGGATACCCAGGCCTCATTAAGATTACCCTTCACCTCAGCACGGGCGGAATGAAACCGCTCCTTGGGGAGAGGAGAGTTTTATGAAGTAAGATATTATAAAAAGGAGTAGAACCAGTGGAAGGTAGAGATAACAATATGGTTAATAACTCTGCGGCTACGTCCTCACTGGAGCTTCATCAAAAAGTTTAGAGAAACAAACATTACCTGCATTTACATTCAGGTGATAATAGAGCGTCTTACTGAGAAAAAGACAGAGGAGACATACAAGTTTAGCAAGAAATATCAACCGAAGAATATGGCGAAAAAAACATTATAACTTGTAAGGAAGGAAGGAAGGAAGCCTTTTTTATGGCTGTGTCCAAATAGCCTGACATGAACCTATAGGAAATGCATCACAATGAACTAAATAGACGAAGGAAACCATGTCGTAACGCATCCGTTATCAGCCTGACCAGGCCGAACTGGATACAAACCGATGGGTCTTTGTGATTAGTGTCATAAAACGTAGATTTTTAAGCAAGTCAGCTCAGGAACGATTAGTCACACTTCCAGCTGATAGTCATTAAAAATAATGTTTTAAATTTATTTTAAGTAGGGCACAAGGCTTTAGTACATAAGTAAAGAGCATGTGAGTTATAAGTAGATTATCACTGAATTCATAGAGTAAATTTGTTTCACTGTGTTTATTTTAATCTTAGAATTAAAGATAAACGTAAAAAGTTTTGTGTTTTCATTCTGATTTACAAGCACTAATAATCTACTCTTAGGTCAGAAATTATGACAAGCTAGCTGACAGAGCGAACGTTTCAAATATTCAGTAATTTTCCCTCCTGTCTTTCCTATGATGGTCGCTGTGGGGTTAATAACTCAGCTATTATTAAATGCTGATTAAAACGGCTTCAGGGGGAACAAAGCTATGGACTAAAATACCCGGGGAACTCGGATCTAATATTTCCCTTTTCCTGTCACACGAGAGGGTCCGACTTTTGTTTGTTTCGGAGTGCCTTCATAGTTTTCACTCTATTCTTACTATCATCCTATTGTTTTTATAGTTATAATAATAATAATAATAATAATAATAATAATAATAATAATAATAATAATAATAATGAAGAAGAAGAAGAAGAAGAAGAAGAAGAAGAAGAAGAAGAAGAAGAAGAAGAAGAAGAAGAAGAAGAAAAATTAAGAATATTGTTATTATTATTATGATTATTGTTGCACCTGCTTGGCGTGGTACTCAATGAATCATAGTATTTTTTGGAAACTGCCATTCTGCACCAATCATCAACATAGGGTTATTCCCCGGCCATTTTGTAAATCATAATGAAATCGAACTAAAGTTAGATCGCACCAGTAAAATAAAGCTGTCAAACAGTAACTCGATTATCAGTACTAATCTGTTTCTAAAACATTTCTTCCAAACATAGTTTGCATCCCCGGGGATGCCTTGATTTCTAGAGCATGGCTCGTGACCTCACTTAACCTTCACGTGTTACTACTGTTGAAAAGATATTGTGTAATTAATTGAAAACTGGTACTGGATTATTTAGTGTATTTCTTTCAGAACTAATCAAAATGGGCAAACATTCTCATGGAGCAAGGCTGCAAGACTATTCATTTTAAAAGCAAGCGTCCACTGTATGTATGTGTGTGTATGTATATATATATATATATATATATATATATATATATATATATATATATATATATATATATATATATATATAATATATATGTGTATGTGTGTGTGAGTGTGCATGCTTTCCACTAGATGCCTTTTTCCTTTCCGATTCTCAGCAATTCTTGTGAGATGAGGTTACTAGCCTTATGCTCATTTTGAAATCTGAATGAAGTCCACCCCAGTCGACTAACTACCAGTTGCATTAATCACTGCTTAGGTCAACAAAGGCACTGAGAATATTTAGGTAAAGGGCCCAAGCCGTTTCCCCTCCGTGGGATTCGAAGTCTGGTTCTTTCTTCGAGAGGTGAGGTTGGAGCCACTGAGCAATAAGAAGCAATATCAGAGCTTCTTGTGTTATAACGAAGAACAAAAGAAGCTAAACCACTGAAGTTAAATATAGTGCAAAATGGACTTTATTTCCTAAAATAATGTATATGTATTCTGTAAAGGTACTTTAATTAGGTACTTTTTCACTGGAAGGCAAAATTTTTAATCCGATTCTTCAAGTACTTTAATTAATTAGAAATGACGTCATGATTAAAAACCCAAAAAGATCTATTGTCTAAATTAAGAATTCTGAGATATCTAACAAATCATACGTCATGGCAGAACTACAATTGTCTTGAAGGATCACGGAAAAATCCTAATTTCCTTTGTCATTGTACTTAGTTTCGTGACTCATCAACCCATATGAAGTGCTAATTAGGATACCTATATATGGCAGAAAGTGGTAAGATTATTGATAACTGTTTACTTCAACAAATGGCAAGTGACTGAATCTAAAGAGAAAGAGGAAACCACTTCTAACAAGGGCAATTCTTACTAAACCATTACATCTCCTTTTTCATAAAAGAACCTCGGTAAATTTCCTTAGCTCCAAGGTCGTCACCTACCATAGCATGTTGACTACGAACTGGCAACCTTCAGGAAACCCAATCCGAGACGTCACACAGTTATGACGTCACTGCAACGTCATCATCAATGTAAGATAATTCGCGCCAGGTCCCAGACGGGATTTCCGGACTTGTAACAAACATTTCGGAAGCCATTATAGTTATGTGGGTCACGTGAATACTGTCGGTTTATGAGGGATTTTTTTTATACACATTTTACGAAGCGTAGGAGGATTTAAGTCTAACTTCATATCTTTTTTTAGTTACTTAGTCTCTGCACGGTATATGAATTTTGTGGCAAAGGTCACCTGTTGGGATTAAATATGTTTGAGAAAATGTTTCAATGATAAATGAAAAATCAATGAAAAATGAACAAATATATCAATTTCGGTTCACATACACACATGTCTGGTCTGGATATAAATGCATACATAAGCACAAATACTTACAGTCAAGCACACACACACACTATATATATATATATATATATATATATATATATATATATATATATATATATATATATATATATATATATATATATAGAGAGAGAGAGAGAGAGAGAGAGAGAGAGATTGTAGAGGCATCGGAACCCTTATAACCCATTACACATGCACTACGCAACACCAGAACTGTGTGGTATTTTGAGGACAAATAGGAAACATGATACTGATCATAAAAAAATGTTTGTAAAACAGGAATAAAATCAAGACATCACTTGAGAAACATAAAAATGCACGAACAAGCAATAACAGCAGAAAAAGCGGCGATAAAAGTAATAATGATAATAATACTGAATAGTAAAAAGTCTCGTGTAATTAAAGCCACGCAAAACAATACTCACGAGATCAGAAAAATACTTAGATGAAGTCACGTATGACCCAGAAAAATTTACATATTAATGAACTTGATAATGTAAACGATACTAACAATCAAAGTAACTGAAATATTAGTGATCAGAAGAAGTAGAAGAAGAAGAAGAAGACGAAGAAGAAGAAGAAGAAGAAGAAGAAGAAGAAGAAGAAGAAGAAGAGAGTGAGTATTAAGTAATAACAGGTAACATTGAAAACAGTAATGCTTATAGAGTGGCATTGCTTACTACATACAACTACTACCTTCACTTCGTATCTTATGAGGAAACTGGAGTTGCTCTGACTGACTAATTAGAAAACGAACAGAGAGTCATCCCGCCTGCGAAAATGCTTGCTCAGAAGGATTGGGTTGAGCTGAATTTAGATTTGAAGGCTGAAACTTGCGAGTAACTTTACTCTTAAATTTTCCCAAGATTAATTCTCTTAACAGGACCCTGAAGTCTGACTTTCACTGCATACTTAATACTTGCTAGATTTTAGGTATTTTACTTCTTAAATAAAGAGACGCTCTCCTTTCTCAGTTATTGTTGTCCGGGTTTATGAATGTTTTGAAATGCTGTGGCCCTGTCTCCTACTCAAGCATTTGCTAATTTCACAACCGTTGTAAATTAACACCTCTTTTGTTTACACGCGCTACTTTAGACCTTGCTCTCGAGAGGTCTTTGACTGCTGAACGTTGTTGCATCCCCGGCTACTTTCAGAATGTCAGAGTTTATATGCCCACGACCATATGTGTGTGTGCTTGTGTGTGTGTGTGTGTGTTTCTGTGTGTCTAATAATAAGAGTTCAAGAGTCGTTAACTAATTTGAGAGGTTCTTCACCACTGTCACCACTAAGAAAATATTTTTTGATTTATATATTTTCGTACATGTAATATGGTATTTTTTAAATTTTTTCTTCGACAGATTTTATTTTGTTTGGAGCCAACGAAAAACACCTGTAGCCAATATCGTTGTAACCAATGGTACCGCTTAGCAGTATGAACAGTAAGGAGTCATCTGGTTTGAGGTTACTACCCCTATACGCCTATGTCCGTCTCCACCACTGCAGACTAACTACCAGGTATATGACTCACAGCCTAGGTTATCAGATTCGCAACGGGATTTAACGGCACTTACACAGAACATTGGCGGGTGTTTTACAGGCATCAAAATAGTCTACCCATAAAATGCATATTTTTCTTTATATCATTACCTTTACATTTTTAAAAAGTTTGACGATTAAATTTTATTTTTAATGTCCTCGATGCAACTTGCCTGGACGTAGGAATGATTCATTGCACCAGACACATGAGAGATAGACCCTTTCACTTGAGGTATTTCTTGTGTAGGTTACTGTTGAGATCATCTTGTACATTGGATATTAAAGGATCAAGTATTTAAATCAGTCTTTCATTTGCCCGTAACTATAAACTGGCGCTACAGTCTTCATGGTCGCTGATTCTGTGTAAAATGTTGTATTTTCAACAACTGTTTGTAAGTTCACCTTGCTATCTTTATCATAATATTGAGATATTTCCTTCACTTACATTAAAAAACTTGATTTCCTCGTGTTGTTTGACTCTAAATGTTAACTGGCTAGCATATGCAGAATATTATGTATATACAATGCACCTACACGGATATCCGCTTTGTATATGCATTTTTTTTTGTCTTTATGAGTCTATGCAATTGGTGTTCATTGATTCATAAATATCTAAGCAGATAATATTAAGGTCCAGATTTTCCGGCCACGTACGAATTCGGATATCTCCCATCTGGCGCCTATATTAAATAAGTCACTGTTTCATGTTTCAGGTAATGCGGTGGCCGGACTTTTATGCAGGCGATTTGATAAGCTACCGTAGATATTTTTTAACAACTCGATATTAGTGTCACCCGTGTGTGCATTCAGGACAGTGAACGGTTATAAATATATGTATATGTATATATATATAATATATATATATATATATATATATATATATATATATATATATATATATATATATATATATATATATATATATTTATTTTTTTTTTTTTTTGTAGCCAAAGTTCGTGGCATTAAAGAAAAAGAATACTTCCCTTCGTGAGATCTAGATAAAAGGAAGAGACAAGCAGGGACGGGGAGATAGTGTTTATACTATGTTCATCTGCAAAATGTGAACAAATAAAGAAATAATATTCCTGCTCAGTCAAGATATGGCCTTGGGTTTTCTGTTTATTGCTGTACCACAGAATTATTACATCAACGGTTATTACGAGGAATATCGAAGACAGTGGGGTTCCATAGACAGGGCTGAAGGTGGTTCCTACATCCTACATCGTGGTCACAAACTCCCCCATTTGCAATTCCGGATACGCAACCCATTGCGTAACTGCAACCGGAACTCGATTCCAATAGTAGGTCACGAGTCCTGAGGCGGGCAATTCTCTGGCGCTCTGCTGGCGGCCTCCGCTCATCGGAGAAGGGTATTTGGAACTCGGGTATAGTAGTAAACCCAAACCCAAGGCCTGAGTAACCGGTGGGGTATTCCCGGTGCGCGTCTTCCATCGCCATTCTTCTTAGAAAGTAAAAGTATAGTAGCCGCTGCGGGTCAATGGGCCTTTAGTTCGCGGCGCCATCGCGTCTTGTAAACAACCGTGCCAACTTCTTCTTCTTTCGAGATCGACTCGTGCCGGTTGGTCCACAGTTCGATTTTGCATTTTGGATTGCTGAGAAGAAAAGGAGGTTGCTTTTATCGAGGATACTACTTTGTGTGTGAATTAAACCGAAAGATTCCAAACCTGAATTGAAAGATACGCTAATTTCAAATCGTGATACTTGTCACAACTGACTGCATTGAAACACTTTGGAATTGCAGAAAAACTTTGTGTTTTGTGTCCTTTTGAAAGATCATAGGTGAATCCTTCGTAGTGTTTGCTGGTGAAACACACGAAGGGGATTGCTGACAGGGAAAGTTATAAAAACACGTCATGAGCAGTCTTTGAAGAAATATAAGAATTGCACTCATTTCATTCATCGGCGTTCTTAGGTATCTGTACAACATGAAAGGTAAGTCAAATTAAAAAATACTTTCTCTTGTGAGTTTTGTTTCATCGGCAGTGGAGACTACGTGAATTCTTTAGATATGTTTGTTTCTGGAACCAAATTCATCGATTGTTATAGGCAAAGTTTTGAAGGAGCTGAGTGTTCCATTTTAAAACTTTAATGAGAGTCGCATAAAGGAAGAGATAAAGGAGACGATGTGCTACGTATAGTGGTGAGAGCTTTGCCATAAATGAGGGAACTGCTGTTATATATTCCTTTATCCGAAACTTTTAGATACTCGTGCAATAATGATAATCAGAGTAGTAATTATAATGTTGACAATGAATATGATCAGTTTACGGCAATTAACAAACAAAGTCCACGGTTGTACTGCACATATGTAAATAAAACATATACATGTATGGTTTTTATTCATTTACTGTTGCTTTTGATATTAATTTCATGAAAACTGTTGTGATTTTTAGACAACAGTGCAAAAGCTCCCTTGAAGAAAAAAGGAAATGCAAAGTAAAATGAATGAATAGCATAAATATTCTATTTTCATCCGGTTTCTTCTTCCTTTAGTGTGTGTGTTTGTGTGTGTGTGTGTGTGTGTGTGTGTCTGTATGTGCCTGAGTGAAGAAGGACGAAGGGGGGTTTATGGAAATTTATTCCTTTATTGGCTCACATTTTCCATAAATCCTCCAATATATTCTCTCTCGCTCCCTCTGTGGCAAGTAAATGAGTGATGAATGACAATTATTAAATCAGAAGTGAAGTGATGAAGAGACGATGAACAGCATTTACTTTAGTCCAAAATTCAATTGAAAGTTTCTGGAAATTCGAATGAAGGTTTCAGTTTGATAACTAAAAATAAAGAAAAACTGAACCCACATCTTGCGCACAGTTGATATTTCAAGAATTTTTGAAACATTCTTGTCCTTTTTATTGTGAATGCAGAAAATTCAATAGGTAAATTGTAGTCACCTTAGGTCAAAATCCACTCCATTATAGCGTATTTAAGAGGTTTCCACCAAAACGTACCTCCTTTATTTGGTTCATTAATGCCCAAACATCCACACACACATACGAACACGTGCGCCTAGACCGACGCAAGTATCAGCTATGACATTATCCTTACCAGATGCAAATGAAAGAAAAAATGTGCTGTTGTTACTTAATATCGTTATCAGAATTTGTTCATTATATGACGCAGTATATGGGCACAAGCAAATCAGCCAGAGAAAATACTGAAATACACAATTCACTCTATAAAGATAAATTTTGAAACATACGACAAATAAATGGTTTGAAAATGCTACAATAACTTCTCTTTGGAAGTGACACCTTTTCTTCTTTCCCAATCTGATGCTTTCTTAAGGTATTTCCCCTCCTTTCAATTATTTCGTCTGTTTCAGTGCCTTCACTCCTTTGTATATGCAATGACAAGACATTTCCTCTTCCACTGCCTCTCTCTCTCTCTCTCTCTCTCTCTCTCTCTCTCTCCTGTCTGTCTGTTAGCTATCTATCTTAAAAAATGTGACTTTTTGTGATGTGGTGAAGGTGTAATACTTTTAATTTTCCTTTTCGGTATTCGTTTTCGCTTTATTGTTCATCTAAGAAAACATGAGCATTCTTTTAAGACACAGACACATGCATATACATATATATAAATATATATATGTATATATATATAAATATATATATATATATTTGAATATATATGTAAATATATATATATATATATATATATATATATATATATATATATATATATATATATATATTTATAAATATATACATATACATATATATTATATATGTATGTATATTTATATATATATATATATATATATATATATATATATATATATATATATATAATATATATATATATATATATATATATATATATATATATATATATATATATATATATATATATATATTAGTGTGTAAGAGAGAAAGAAAGTGTTTATGTCCAAGGAATATGAATGCACCAATGAATATTACCGGGCTAATAAATAAGAGAATAAAAATTGGCTTAGAAAGTAATGAACGACGTGCACAACCCTTAATATAGACCAAATTACTTCATCAAATAGATTATCTGCTGACTGGATTATACACACTGCTGCTTATACTGATGACCTGAACCTTCACTCATGCTTGTACCGTTACGTTGCTTGTAGAAGTAATGACACAGAATGACTTTGTAAGCATTTACAATTCACGTCATCCCGTGATTGCTTACAGACGAACTTTCTTCTTCTGTTGCTGATGATAATATCTTCAGGAGCATAACGCTATGTTGTGTTTTAGATTTGACTCTCAAAGGAGAGGAAGTTCTATCCAACATTAAACAACATTCTCTCTTTTTAACGAGGGATTTTGTATTGTTTTTGTTTGTTAATTATACGAGATATTTAGAAGACTATACATACAACGTCATCTGCGTAATTAGAGAGTCTAAACTATTTTTATGTATGTCATATGTAGGCTTTTTATGGATCATGAAAAATCATGGTTTATTTTCGTTGCTATTATATTTAAGGAAGAAATTCCGAAGTCTTTCACTAGCTATCAGGAAAACTTGTTCCCTTATATTTTCTTTTACTGTAAATTTGTTCAATTTTAGAACAAAAAATAGCGGATTTTCACTTTCTTTTGCTGTCAGTAAGTGGTAAAACAAAATATACAGGAGAAACTAAAAAAAAGGGGGGCGGGGTTGCGGGCAAAGTCATAAAAGATTAATTTACAAGAGACAACGTTCTATATAATACAGGCCTTTTGTTTTTAACAAAGCTGTTAGACAAAACAGAACCCAGTGCGAACAAAGCAAGCTTGTGGTAACACAATAATCGGTTCTCTTATTGCCTTTCTGCTCTCCTCTTTCCTTGTTCAGAAGCTCTGCATCTTGGTTATTCAGATGTCGTATTGCAGCTGCACTTTCACTCGAAAGTCATTTCCTCTCTCTCTCTCTCTCTCTCTCTCTCTCTCTCTCTCTCTCTCTCTCTCTCTCTCTCTCTGTCGATAACTCCGGCTTGAGCTGTCGCTATTGTCCATGTTGCTTTTGTTGGAGATCGGTCAAATTTTGACAGTCTTATTCATTCACGCTGAGAGCAATCATCGAAAGTTTTTGAAAAGTCCCAAGTTTACAGCCCTTTGTCAGTAGTGACCACCTCTTTGCTAAGAACTTTGTAATAGAAGAAACTCATAGATAGTTTAGCTCAATCTGGCATTAATGAAAATACGGTTAATCGCAAATTCAGCTTGAAGCGATTCGGTGAAAGTGAAGTTGCTCGGCAGAGAAAGACACGACTCTGATTAATCGAGAAAACATACGACACAGCTCATTGAGAACGGGGGGCGGAGACTTAATCGGTTCGTGATTAAAGCAGCTGACCTTACCTTACAGACCTTACAATTCGTTCGGGTTGCCCCAGGTCCCTCAGTGTGAGGCACCTTTGATGTCTACCAGAGAGTTGCTAACGCATCTTCCGGTATATTTTGCATCTTCCAGTCTTGGATGGTCTGGGATGCATCTTAGATATTTGTCGAGCTTATTCTTAAACACATCTACGCTCACTCCTGTTATGTTCCTCAGATGAGCTGGTAGCGCATTGAATAGATCGCTGCATTATTATCGATGCTGGTGCGTGGTGGATTAATGTCCTGTGTGCTTTCCTTAATTTTCCTGGTATAGTTTTGGCACTATTAATCTACCTCTGCTTGCTCTTTTTGATAATTTTAGTTCCATGATGTTTTCAGTAATTCCTTCTATCTGTTTCCATGCTTGAATTACCATGTAGCGTTCTCTTCTCCTTTCAAGACTATATAAATTTAGAATTGTAGTCTTTCCCAGTAGTCAAGGTCCTTAACTTCTTCTATTCTAGCTGTAAATGACCTTTGTACACTCTCTATTTGTGCAATATCCTTTTGGTAGTGTGGGTACCATATTATATTGCAATATTCAAGTGGACTACGTACGTACGTTTTATAAAGCATAATCATGTGTTCAGCTTTTCTAGTTTTGAAGTGCCGGAACAACATTCCCATTTTTGCTTTGCATTTTGCCAATAAATTGCTATTTGATCATTGCATAACATATTCCTATTCAACATCACACCAAGGTCTTTAACTGCTTCCTTGTTTGTGATTGTCTCATTATTAGGTCCTTTATATGCATATAGCATTCCTACTTTATCACCATAGTTCATTGATTCAAATTTATCAGAGTTAAATACCATCCTATTTATCTCTGCCCATTTATATATTTTGTTTAGGTCTCTTTGTAGCGAGTTCCTATCTTCATCACAAGCAATTTCTCTACTTATTCTTGTGTCATCTGCGAAACTTCTTACTACTGAGTCCTTAACATTACTGTCTATGTCTGCAATCATAATCACAAACAGCAATGCAGCTAACACCGTACCCTGTGGTACACCGGATATTACCGTAGCTTCATCAGATTTCTCATCGTTTGCAATCACTATCTGTTTTCTATTTTGCAAAAATTCTTTTATCCATCTTCCTACTTTGTCAACAATGTTATGTTTTCTAATTTTTTTCGCTAATATATTATGATCTACCTTGTCAAAAGCTTTTGCAAAGTCTAGGTAAACCACATCTGTATCTTTTTCATTTATCATATTTTATATATGCTTTCATGGTGGACTAACAGTTGGGTTTGTGTACTTTTTCCAGGTACAAAACCATGTTGTCCTATATTGAACAATCTATTTTTCATTAAATGTTTCATTATATTTTTTTCATTACCCTTTCATATACTTTCATAATATGAGATGTCAGACTCACAGGCCTATAATTACTTGCCTCTAGTCTTGAACCACTTTTGAAAGTAGGAGTAATATATGCTAATTTATGCTCATCATAAATCTTGCCTGTATCTATACTTTGCCTTAATAATATTGCTAGCGACTTTGCGATTGAATGAACCACTTTCTTTAACAATATGGCAGGTACTCCATCTGGTCCTGCTGCTGATCCATTTTTAATTTCATTAATAGCCTGCACAATATCGGCTTCTGTAATATCTATATCTGATAAGTATTCAGTATTTTCATCTCTTATTTCTGTATCATTATCTTCATTGTCAATTCTAGGTGTAAATTCACTCTTATATCTTTCTGCTAATATGTTACATATTTCCTTTTTCATTCGTTAATCGCCCTTCAATTCTTAGAGGGCCTATTTCTACTCTTATTTTATTCATCTTTTTGCATATGAATAAAAAATTTTAGGGTTTTGCTTGATATTTTGTAGTGTCATTTCTTCTAGGTTCCATTTTTCATTTTCTTTTGATTGTATAATCTTTTTGTTCTGCATTTTCTATCTTACTTTTAGTTCCATCACTTTCCATGCATTCTTTTCTTTTGCAAGAGCTTTTTCCACTTTCTAATTTTCTGGAACAAGATCCTTCTGTCTCTTGGAATTCGTGACTGATGCTTACTTTTTTCTTCGGTATATATTTTTCCACTATTTCCTCTAATATTTTATATAATATATCGGTATTTACCTGTATATCATCACTTACAAATATGTTTTCCCATTCTTTGTTTAATTCTTCATTTATTTTTGACCAATTTATATTCTTACTATAGAAATTGTATTTTCCATATCCTTCCCATTTTTTCGTCTCTTGCTTTTCTTTGTTTTCGTATGTTCTGGAACGGACTGTTAATTCTATGACATTATGGTCCGAAATACTCGTGTTATATACTATTATTTCTTTAACATAGTTCACCTCATTCACAAATACTAGGTCTAAAGTATTATCCTTTCTTGTTGGTAGGTGATTTATTTGCTGAATGTTATGTTCTAGTAGCATATCTAATAGCTTTTCAAATTGCCTCTTATCTTCTGCACTACTATTGCTCTCTTTTTATATGTATAAATACAACCACAGTCTCCTATTCGTTCTTTCCATTCTACAAAAGGAAAGTTAAAGTCTCCAGTTAGGAGTATAGTCCAGTCCTTGTGATTTCTACATATTTCATCCAATTTTTCAATTATTATGTCAAACTCTTTAGTATTAGGGGTCTATATATTACAATGTTCACTAATTTTTCAGATTCAAATTCTACCGCTATTAATTCACATTCTGTGTTACTATATTTCTCACAGATTTTTCCTTGATTGGCATCTCTCCCATATATCTTGGTTCCCCTTGATTTCTATTTTTCTATCTGATCTATAAGTTTGGAAACCCTTTATCTGGTCATCATTACCAGTCTCTTGGGAATACCAGGTTTCACTTATATTCAATATTTCTATTTTTTCATTTTGGGTTAGTTCTTCTAAGAACTCTATCTTTCTTTTGAGTTACTCGAAACTAGACCCTGCGTTCATCACTATGATTGTTTGCATATTATCTCCATTATCTAATATGGGTAATAATAAGGATTTTCCCATGTCTCTTTCCTGTTCTGATATGTTGATCTTTTTTTTCATTTCCAGAAATTCGTACATTAAAAATCCAACTTTTCCATTATATTTGTTCTTCCAGCTTCATATTTATTCACTTTGTGCATAAACCTGCACTTATCTCCATATCTGCACCATCCCCTTGCATCATAGATACATTGCTTGTTCCTTGTGCTATATCTAGGTGCTGATGGCTCATATCGTGGTGCTGACTTTTCATAATGCGTTGTTGGCTTGCTTTTGCCTTCATCACATGATCTTTGTTCTTTTCTTTATTTGTTTCATTTTTTCCTTGGTTTTTATATGTATTTTATTTTTTGATTTTGATTTTGGTCTTTCATGGCTACAGGATGCATGTACCTACATTTCTTATTAAACCTACATCCATTTCCTTCTTTCCAGTTTCTACATATTTTTGGATGTAGATCTCTGCATTCCTCTTCATAGCCATCTAGATATGCACATTTGCCATAGATCTCATAATTGTGACATATCTTGGGATGTTTGTAATAACATCTTTCACCAAACCTGCAATTCCCTCTTTTCAAAGGGTGCATACTGTGTCTTTCTTTTTTCTTTTCTTTTTCTTGTTCATTCCCCTCAGTATGGAGATCCGGGTACAACCTCTTTGGGATTTTATTTTGATTTATCAGGTCATAATTTATTTCTTCATATGTATGTTGCTGTATTGCCTCATATGTAGAATCTATGAGTTTCTCTGCATCCATACTATTATCCTGTTCTTTGTTTTCATTAATCTTTCCTCTCTCTTCAGTCTTATTTTCTTCTCTATTTTCCTCTTCTTCCTCTTCTTCATCTTCTTCATCCTCCACAATCTGTACATTAAGTCTTGATTTAATGACCTTGTCTATCCATACTAGACATGTTGAGCAAAATATTTTTGTGTCCTTATTTCTATTTTGCTCAACTTCAGCACATGACGGGTGTGTCGGTACGTGGCAAGCATAGCATTTCCTAATCAGGTTTTGTGGATTTACAATGCTATACCACACTCTACATAGTTTACATGCTTTAGGCATCCGTTTGCCTATTGCATCAATCAATATATTCACTAATTCCACCTTACTTATTTTCTTTGATGGAATGTGTTGATTTTTGTAGATTTTCTTAATAAGTCTTTTGATAACTTGAACTTTCATTGGTATCTCTTCTATTATTTTCATTATATTTTCTACAGATTTGCTCCAGCTTGAAGGATCGTATCCTTTCAATATGTCTGTGAATGATTTCACATCTTTTTGGTCAATGCTGCAATTAATCTCCATGATCAGCAAACCAAGTTCCCTTCCTGCCAATTCATCGTATTGAATATCACCGATGCAAGCTAGATTTCGCCACCTTTTGCCACTGTTGGCTGATTCCTCCATGATTTTCTGATTTTATTAATTCACTCGTAGACAACTTATTAGACGGTTTTTCGCTCTAATCTGATATTAAGCTAATCACCGATAGTTCACGAACACTTTTAGCTATATTTCATTCGCTAATTGTATGTAAGACGCGTATTATCGGGTAGATTATCCAGACCATGAACGATTACGTCTCACCGAGAGAATGTCACATCACAGAGAGAGAGAGAGAGAGAGAGAGAGAACAGATCTTAATTTAAGTAAGTGAATTGATTCAGAAGTCAGACTTAGTACGGAGAGAGAGAGAGAGAGAGAGAGAGAGAGAGAGAGAGAGAGAGAGAGAGAGAGAGAGAGAGAGAGAACAGATCTTAATTTAAATAAGTGAATTGATTCAGAAGTCAGACTTAGTACGGAGAGAGAGAGAGAGAGAGAGAGAGAGAGAGAGAGAGAGAGAGAGAGAGAACAGATCTTAATTTAAATAAGTGAACTGATTCAGAAGTCAGGCTTAGTAGAGAGAGAGAGAGAGAGAGAGAGAGAGAGAGAGAGAGAAAGCAGATCTTGATTTAAATAAGTGAAATGATTCATAAGTCAGATTTAGTAAAGAGAGAGAGAGAGAGAGAGAGAGAGAGAGAGAGAGAGAGAAAGCAGATCTTGATTTAAATAACTGAAATGATTCATAAGTTAGATTTAGTATAGAGAGAGAGAGAGAGAGAGAGAGAGAGAGAGAGAGAGAGAGAGAGAGCACATCTTAACTTAAGTAAGTAAATAGATTCAGATTCAGAAGTCAGGCTTAGTACGGGAGAGAGAGAGAGAGAGAGAGAGAGAGAGAGAGAGAGATGAGGACCTAGGGTATATTTAACTGCAAACTCGTTTACCAAGATGTCTCGGGCGTGGTATACTGCAGTCAAAACAAAACAAATTATATAGTACAACACAATAGCTGGAAAAGGACCAAAGAGTAATACGAAATAACTGAAGGGCGAATGGGCAGACCTTGGAGTTTTCCTTTCGCTTGCATAATGACGACTTGATAACAATCTGCAGTTCATATGAAGAGAAAATTAAATAAATTAGTATAATCTAATTTGTAATTACTTCGTGAAAGGACGCTGAATAATTCCAACACTGACTTATGTAATTCCATCAGAACAGGTGTAAACTGATATTTGAACTTTCTAGTGTTTGTTAATAAACCTATGTTCCGCATCGGAACATATCAGTGAGCTGGCCGAGCAACTGGTACATGAAATATAATTTTTTAAGGAAAGTGCAAAAACATCGTCATGACTGTTCATATTTCTGGGTGAACGAATAACGGTTGCAGCAGTATTTCACAAGTTAAACGGAGCTAGTTCGTGGTTACTTGTTTGTACAAACAAATATAAAACATACACCCTTCATCTTTTATCTGAGTTCACTTTATTATTTTCTGATTTTGTCTTTTCTTGCCATTCTTAATTTTGGTAGGGCAATGAGCAAATCAGAAAAAAACAATAGCTCAGTGTCAAATGTTTTCAATGACAATGTCTTTTCTGAAGATTGGCTTCACCTGAATTTTGTTCTTCTCTCTTTTTTCCATTTTCTAACTATTTGCTTTTGTTCTCTCTCTTTTTCACGCATTTTGTAATATTCAGATCCCATTTCTGCTTTTAAATTTTTGTCCTGTGACATATTTGTCTAGTAGATCAGTTTTTGTAGATCAGTTTCTGTGTGTCCATCGTTCGGATGATATCCTTTGTTGCCTTTTTTTCATTTCATTTTGCTCCAACCACCTCTTCCAGATTTTTAACATCAAGCTTGTTGTACACGCAACAGTTCTGAGCCACATTTTTACCAGAAATGCTACAACGTTGCATCATTTCACGCGTAGAAAATCACCCTAAAACTGTCCATTTCAGCTCTGGTCTGTCTTGCTATGAAACAAGCGATGTCTTGGTTCGAAACAGTTTCAAGACTTTTTTCTTTTGTTTTTCTTATAGTTCGTGATACCAAGACCGTCGATATCCCGAGGCATTGTCATACAAACACGTTTTCTAGTATCTCTGGTCATCCTGATGCTGCCCAAAATTGTACAAAGTGGCTTATATCGGTAGTTAAATTAATATCGTAGGTATTTCTGCTCGTGTGGCACCGCCTGAATAAATATCTACTACATTATTTTGCACCAGTACAAGTTTTGGTAAAATATGGCCCCTCTTCCCCCTCCCCAGAAAAAATGCGTTGAAATAAAGTGTTCTTACACTCAGAAACATGACTGTATGTATGTATGTTGTATGTATGTATGTACCCTGTGTCGTGTATTTTGTATATGTATATACTGTTAATGAACTAATTATTTATTTAAATGTTTATTTCTGTGCTTGTGCAGATTGCAACACGACACGTACAGTAGCTTATTAATCTTATTACGCTAGGCGAAATATAAATTTATAAAAAACAAGTGAAGATTTTCACATAGATAATACAGCCAGAAATAGAATATAGAAACTGTACAAAAAACATTCCAATGAAAATGCAAAGTAAAACCTAAAACAGAGTCGAAAAACTATTACTGAGTAAACTGCAGAAGTTTTACGTGAAATTATGATTTGATAAGAAAGAAAAGTAGGAAATTGCGAAATTCTGCCAAGCCATTCGTAGACCCCGTGACCATTGCGGTAGATGATTACAGGTATTTTCAGTTAATTGCTGGTAAATTGAAAGCCCGGACCGTATCCGGAACAATGGTACATTTGTCGAGTAAAAGGTTTTCGGAGACAAAAAAAAAAAAAAAAAAAAAAACAATAAAAGAAAGAAATCGTATATCATTTGACACTTCCTGCGGTTTTCGATCTACGGATGTGTCACCCCCTTAAATAATTATTGTCATCCGCCGCGCCGTTCGCGTCTTTCGACTTTGACTCTTATTGTGCTATGTGGTAAGGGTCGAATTTCGTCTGCTTTGTCTCCAGACTCGCGTAGTGTATCATAATGCTGTTTGTCTCCGAGACTTCGCACCTTTCTCTTTGTGGTGTCTTTTGGTCACGATGCCTGTACAAAGTGTACGTGAATATATGTGTGCGCTTTATATATACGAACATAAACGCATACACGCACGCCCACACACATACACACACACATATATATATAGTATAAATAAATATGTGTATGTATATATATATATATATATATATATATATATATATATAAATTTCTGACTCACGCCGGGATCGAACCCAGGTCTCTCAGGTGGAAAGCAAGGGCGTTATCTATATATATATAGAAATCATCAACACACAATCACGTGTGGAACAGAAATAAATTTCTGACTCACGCCGGGATCGAACCCAGGTCTCTCAGGTGGAAAGCAAGGGCGTTATCCACTGGGCCACACAAGTCTAAAAGAAGTTGGAACCTGAGAGCAACTGCAAGGAATTACCTGGGCAAGCTAACTGCTTGCATACCAGCGAGTTTTCCCAACTTCCCGACTCAGCAATGACCCAATAGACAACATTTCATTCGAATTATCCCTTCTGATAATTCGAATGAAATGTTGTCTATTGGGTCATTGCTGAGTCGGAAAGTTGGGGAAAACTCGCTGGTATGCAAGCAGTTAGCTTTTGCCCAGGTACTCTTCAAAGGTCTCTCTCTCAGGTTCCAACTTCTTTAGACTTGTGTGGCCCAGTGGATAACTCTGCTTTCCACCTGAGAGACCTGGTTCGATCCGGCGGCGAGTCAGAAATTTATTTCTGTTCCACACGTGATTGTGTGTTGATATTATTATATAATATATATATATATATATATATATATATATATATATATATTATCCTCTAAAGTTTGGCTGTAACTATTCATTTGTTTTCCCGTACTATTATTTCGTCTTCCTGTATTGGATGTTACTACAGCAATTATCGCTGAAATGAATAACGAATAAACAACCCTGTGCACTGATGAGTATGTCTTGATTTATGTATGCATATACTTAATTACTATTCATATCTACAACTAGGCATTTAGGTCAATTACAAAAATGAAAACGAGAGATAATGATAATAAACGAAGAAATGTAATCTCTCTCAGTCTATCTCTCTCTCTCTCTCTCTCTCTCTCTCTCTCTCTCTCTCTCTCATAGTGTTCTTGTTAATAGCATCGGTGATATTTTGATCCATACACAATAATGTAACAATATTTGCACTCTGTACATGAACTTCTGATAGCATACATACTCTTATTGTTTACACATAGTTTTCCAGCATGTTTATCATCCAGTTTCAGACAATGTGCAATATGGAAGTAATGAATATATTTGGACATACGTATCTTTATTAAAAACATAGACATATATATATATATATATATATATATATATATATATATATGTTTATATATACACATGTTAGTACATAGATACACATATATATATATATATATATTTAAAATGTGCTCCCATAACCCAGTGTATTTATCAAAGACAATTATATATGAATGCACTCATACCTAATTTAATATATTTCCTGATCACAACTATTTCTGAATACATACATACACACACACATACATACATACATACGTACATACCACAACAGCACGATCGGCGTCAGCGAAGGGAAAGCTGCTACTGTTACGCATCTCGATCGTATTTTATTCGTTTGATGAATGTTGCAGTGGCGTAACAGGGAGAGGAATTATTACTATTCATAATGAAAGTAATGACATTCATCCATCAAGGTTTACGCATGAATTTACTTTTCTTTGAATTATGGTCTGAGTGTTTTCGTAACGTCGTGATGAATGAGATGCTGTATTGAAGACAATTACACACACACACATATATATACAGTATATATGTGTGTGTGGGTGATGAATTTGCAAGGGATGTATAATCTTGTACATTTGCACGTAGAATGCGTAAATTTATACTTGTGTGTGATAATGCTAACAATATCGCTATACCAGATAGTGCAATATATGTGTATTTGCGTATACGTATCCAAGCGCTTATTTGATTCCATTTATTATATATATATATATATATATATATATATATATATATATATATATATATATAACTATATCTGTGTGTATATATATGTATGGATGTATGTATGTATGTACGTATATATATATATATATATATATATATATATATATATATATATATATATATATATTATATATATATATATATATATATATATATATATACTATATATGTAATTATACATACATACAATGAAACAGGTAAGCGAATTTTATCTGGTATCTCCTTTTTATAACAGTGGGCACATACCTATTTCACCTAGATATCATTTCTATCTGAGCTTGTTTTTATCTCTGAAGTTTCAAATAAAATCCAGAGGCAAATAAACAAATAACTGAATCGAAATCTTCCGAACCGTGATGCCTCCACAAAACACAAACCCGAAGAGAGAGAGAGAGAGAGAGAGAGAGAGAGAGAGAGAGAGGAGCATTCGCCGGAGCGTAAAAAACTCACCCCACCTATGACAGTGACGTCACAAAAGCGGGGTTCATTATCAGTAATGACAAGCTGGTTGCATAAGGTAATTATCGCCTCCTAATTCTGCCGCTTTCTCCTTGCTTGAAAAGTGTGGCCTCACTCTCCCTTTCTACCGATCGCTGTCGTCTTGCCGCTCAAGGTGACAGAATCCAATCTTTTTCTGTCAGTTTTTTTTTTTTTTACTTTTTTTGCACTGAGGGTGAGAGTTGTTAAATTTCTATTTTGGAGAGCATCCAAAACGTGATTAAGCTAAATAATCTCGATTTTCTTTGTCAGTACTCTGTAGTACTTTCACTAACCTTCTGTTCTCTTCATACCTTAAATGCACACTGATGTATGCTTCTCTACACGCATCGCCATTTATATATGATTTATATATATATATATATATATATATATATATATATATATATATATATATATATATATATATATATATAATTATTACAGTCTGTCTTTCGTTATTCAGCAGTTCTTTAGGAACGCAGGTGACAAGCCCATTCTCTTCTCTGCCTCCCCTTTTACCCACCACATTCGATAAACTATCAGATACATAAACCAATACATATGTCAACAAAGGCATAGTGAGAGTTTAACAGATAGGCCTAAATCACTCCGCCACGCCAGGAGTCGAACCCAGGCCATCTAGATCACGAGATGTGAGCACGAGTAAGAGAGTTTGTACGTAAGCGTGCCTGTGATTCCCGAGACTTTCTTATAATCTCTCGATCTACTTCCTGAAGTGTATGACCTTTCTGTCATATATGTTTGACTTCTGTCGTCTTTTGATTCTTCCCATTTCCGGAGGGGGAAGGTCGTTCCCTTTTGGGTGACCAGATTA
>NC_089746.1:21482760-21500260 GCF_040412425.1 Macrobrachium rosenbergii
AGTTATTATTACTGCTTTCCTCTTCGCTTTCCCGTTTTCGATACAACTGTAGCGTCCTATGTAAAAAATACCATTACTTCCTTTTTTTTCTCTTACAATAATTAAGTTGGGTTTTTGATGCTGTGTGTTATGTCTTGTTGTCTGACATGAATGAATCACAATTGTGCTTTTGTGACAGCTTATGTTTTTAAAGACTACTTCTTAAAGCAAATTAGAAGACTTATAAGTGAAATGCGCCAAGTATGCAACTTATTATTACATAAAATAATTTAGAAGGACCACACATACTAACACACACACATACATATAATATTATATATATATATATATATATATATATATATATATATATATATATATATATATATATTTATATATATATATATATATATATATATTATGTATATATATATATATATTATATATATATGTATATATATAAAGTAATCTATTTGCTATCATTAGCATTTGAAGAAAAAGACGTAAAAAAGGACACGCAGACAAGAGAAACAGTTTCCGGCGGTCATCTTTTCTAATAAAAAAAAAATGCAATTTTCATCAGAGTAATGAAATAAGAAAGTAAAGAAAGTTGGCAGAGAAGGGTCGATTAGTACCAAGAGGTATCTCTTCTTCCACTTTCTACGGAAATACCAGCGTCGGCCATTGCCTGGTTACTCGTTTTTGCCAGCATCATTTTTCCCGTTTCTTGCCAAGAGAAGCCTCTGCTTTCATTTGCTACTTTTTTTTTTATTTCGTTGAGATAAAAGAGAAAGAAAGAGAAATTTTGAAAGGGAAAGTAATTTGAGACGAGAGAGAGAGAGAGAGAGAGAGAGAGAGAGAGAGAGAGAGAGAGAGAATTGATGACTGTCGATCTCCGGGGTGTCGGGTGGGAGTGACTTTAGCCCATGTACAATTCAACACATGACCTAAGATTAACGTAATGCATTTGGTAGGTAGTTGACTGTGATGGGTCACTGCCAGAGTGCGGGAGGCCATGGGGCTGGTAATCTGCGCCAAAAAAGTCGTGACAAGAACAGGAAAATTAACAACATCTGGAACCATTTCTCAAACAGGAAAAAAGGCGTTTCGTTTAACACTCCAACTCACATACACACACACAAAACACACACACACACATATATATATATATATATATATATATATATATATATATATATATATATATATATATACTGTATATCTATCTATATATATATGTATATATATATATATATATATATATATATATATATATATATATATATATATATATATATATATATATATATATATATTAGTGTGTGAATATATTCACAATGATGCCAGCTCAAACAAATACCATCGAATACTTCAGTTTCAACCTCGCCTTTTTCAAATGGTTTTTCTAAGGAGAGCTTTCGGAGACTGCAAACGTCCGTCAGGGCTATGCAAATGCCACCCCGTCTTTCTCCAAGTTCCCGTCTCCTTAAAAGTTACATTCCTCTCTCTCCTAAAATCTACTTATTTGCTGGAAATAACGACGAGCACCTTGGGTAGAGTTTTCTTAAAAACCTACGCGTGTATTTTTGCGTAATATTAATAATTAACAAACAAACAAACAAGGAGAAGCAATATATACCACGTACGCGGAATATAAAAAAATCCCATTATCTTCTAACGCAGGAGGGAGGGGCGAATGAATGCACTTTTATAGTCAAGAATTTTATGCGAGAGGACAAAAGATTTACCGAGTAAAAAATATTCTGTACAGTCGCTACAGCGTATATTCAAGGCCACCGAAAGTAGATCTATCTTTCGATGGTCTCGGTATAATGCTGTATGAGCCGCGGCCCATGAAACTTTAACCACGACCCGGTGGTGGCCTATCTTATTTCGTTGCCAGACGCAACATTACGGCTAAATTTTATCTTAAATAAAATAAAAAAGAAAAATACTGAAGTTAGAGGGCTGCCATGTGGTATGTTTGATGATTGGAGGGTGGATGATCAACATACCAGTTTGCAGCCCTCTAGCCTCACTAGTTTTTAAGATTTGAGGGCGGACAGAATAAAGCGCAGACGGACAGACAAAACCGCCACAATAGTTTTCTAGTTTTCTTTTAAAGAAAACTAAGAATGAAAAATGCGACATACCGAGCAACTCTCGCTGTGAAGTCGGTACAAAGGATGTGAAGTAGGAAAAACAGAAGAAAGGATAGAATTCGAATGCCAACCCTAAGATAGTTCACCCCCTGGATATATATGTGATGACTTATCCGGCACTGAATGGTGACCTATAGGCTGGGGAAGGCACTGGTCGATGGTTAACACGAAATCTTGTTCTGCAAAAGTAAACTTAATACGCGAACATTATATAATTATAATAATCCTCTGATCGAACAATGCACGACACTGTACGTTGTTTTTTTTTTTTTTTCAAATACATCTTACGAAGGTAGAAATCGAAAATAAAAGTTAGATGAGGCATATGATACAAAATATAAGATGAAAGAAAATATGTTTTAATCATACCATCCAAAACATTTAGGAGTAAGAAAAACAACAGGTTTTATTTTGATTTTACAGTACTAAAAAAAAGAGAGTGATTCTGAGTGTTTTGTTTGGGAACTTTGAGTTATCCCGTGCAATGGCAGATAAAAAAATAACTAGTAAATAAAAAAAAACGAGAGAGGTAGGGACTTGTGAATTACGGAAGGATAATATTTTTTTATCATTGCTTACTGAAAGTATACCACAAACCTCATTATGAGACTAATGACCTAAATTGCATGGTTACCCACACAATATGGAATATAAAGCTGTTTGGGGCTAGTTCTCGAAGTCAGTAATATTATTAATAATAATAAAGCAACACAGAGAAAACGACTTTGTTTTGCGAAACGTGAGTAAGCGCCTTTACAAAGTGTAAACAGGGACCGACTGTGTAGTACCGAATATTCACAAAGAACGCGTCATGTTCGAATCAATTTTTCCTTCAGTGGTCAGCTGATCTGGCGAGAAACGGGAAGTGAAAGTTTTAGTTTGGCTTACGTTACTTGTCCTCTCTCTCTCTTTCTGTCTGTTTGTTTACCTGTTACTCTTCTTCCTAAATGTAATGAGTTCGTTAATACAGTTTGGTTTTCTCACTCGTTAAGATGCATTTAAACTTAACACTCATCCACCCAGTTTAACTTGCGAGCGCACGCGCGTATACTTAACACTCATCCACCCAGTTTAACTTGCGAGCGCACGCGCGTGTATATATGTATGAAAAGGATGTGACAGAGCTGATAAATTCTCTTTGTAAATGAATGGACATTTTCACAAAAGCTTATTCGAAGGTAAAACACACACACGTGTGTATGTATATATATATAAATGTGTGTGTGTGTGTGTCTTGCGTGCATGTGTTTTCCTTCGATAAGTTTTTGTGATATTGCCCATTCTTTTACAAAGAGAATTTATCAACTCTGTAATTTCCTCTCACTTTCTCTTTCCTATCTCTGTTGCCTAAGGTCCTTCTTATCTCCCCTCTCCTCCTCCTCCCCCTCCTTATCTTCTTCTTCCTACTATTTCGCCCCTCCATTCATTTTCCTTTCTCTTCTATCTACCTTTCCCGCCTTTCGGGTCAACAGCTTTCTAATGTGTCCTTGGCAGCGAGGAAGTGCTTGGCGGCAAGAGTGGTCATGGCGGGGTGGGGTTGGGGGACGGGAGGAGTGGAGGCCGGTACCTGGTTTTGTTGAGAGAAAGAGAGAGGCAAGAAATGCCGAGGAAATGTTATCATAAAAGAAACTACGCGGGGAAAATAGAAGGAAATATACCGACGTTACTTGTTTTACATCAGATCTGAAGAAGTCAGAGTACCAGAGGAGACAAAATAATTCTTCATATAGACGAGATGTAGAGATCTATGGAGCTTGTTTATAACAGAGCGCCCTTGGAGGAATTGGCTGCCCAGAGCGAAAACAGTCACCGCGAGCAACGAGCGTTAATGAACTTCGCTTCTTAAAGAGTATAGATTAGCATCTCGTCGTAGCTTCCACATTTATCTTTGGGACACTCATATTGGTCTTCATCCAGTCCATAAGGGTTGGCCCATTTGTTTGTTTAGGCAGGCCCCGTTTATTTGTTTGTTTATGCAGGCCCATTTATGTGTCTGTTTAAACAGGGGCACCATTTATTTGTTATACCTGTTTTTTTTTAATAGATATGCCTTTATTTTCTTCTTGTAAGTCTTTTTCTACATTATATATTCTATGGAAGTAATGAATGACAATGCTGGGGAATGAATTACTATTCAAGCGACGTCATATATCGTTATTAATAACATATATGTCGGTGATAGCACAGGATCATTAACATACTGGTTGCATACTGACCTACATGCTATTCCCTGATCATGCATGAAAACATATAGATATACAAGGTTATCTATACGCATCTAACTATATATTCGCATCTCACAGTTATTTTGGCCGAGGTAATTATCAGTAAATGAAATTCTCACTGGTTGTTAGCTAAAATGTCATAAAACAAGCCTTGAATAATTAGTTCCGCCGTGTTATACCTGTTTTTTTAATAGATATGCCTTTATTTTGCTTCTTTCTCTCCCTCTTCTTGTAAGTCTTTTTCTACATATACACAGATGATCAGATATCCATCTCGTTCTCTCTACAGGATCACACACACACACACACATATATATATATATATATATATATATATATATATACGCATATATATATATCGCATATATATATATATATATCTCACCAGTAAATATAAACAACACATATACAGAGTATATATATGTATATATGTATAAATATATACACATATATATATATATATATATATATATATATATATATATATATATATATATATATATATATATATATATATATATAGGTATATACACGTGTGCATGTGAGAGAGAGAGATAAGAGATTTAGAGAGAGAGAGAGAGAGAGAGAGAGAGAGAGAGAGAGAGAGAGAACTTCAAAGAACCGTTGCTGTTACGCTAATGAACTGAGAACATTCGCGTCAAACGCATTGACACTTTGGGAACAAATTTCCACCGTAAGATTATTCACGTGTCAATCACGGGCTTTAAGTCCCAGTGTCTCCAGACTTAAGTTTTTAAGGTTTTTTGCCTGACCTTTCTCGAGAACATAACTGGCTGCGGTTTTGCTGGTGTTTATTATCTTAGCTCTTCACGGATTTTAGCCGTTTTTTAGACTGTAAACTTTCAAGACGAACTTGGTATGCAGCAGAGGCTGTCCATTTCTTTTCTGTAGATTTTTTCCTTTTATTTATTTGTCTTTACGTTAACTTGATTTGCATGCAACTTATTATACGATAAAAAAGTCACGAATATGTATTACTTGCCTGTATGTATAAGTGCATGTATATTTGCATGTAGGTCATATGGTTAACTTAAAAACAATGCATGTGTGGATTTATGAGTTTGCTTTGTTTTACATGTGTTCCTTCATTTAAACAAGATCAATATGGCATACAAAAGGGCTGTTTCATATGCAAAATAATTTTTACCTAAGTATGAGCGCTTACACATATATACAACTCCGAATGCAAGTTACATTTACATTACATTGTATTGGATACATGGAATTTTAATTATTAAGGAGAATGGTCTCTGGAAATTACGAAAATTATTCAGCTTGGATGCTTATAAAACCATTAAATCAACCAGGCATACACAGACCACACAAACATATTTATAGTGCATATATATGTCTGTGTGGGTACAGCATATACTCTAAATGCATGAATGTATGTATAATCAATAATAATAATATCTGAGTGGGTCTTGTTTGTCCTCCCCCGGATGACAGTAGGGGAGACATGACACAGCCAACCGCCCGCTGTAAACCGGTTTGTCCGCCCCTAGTGGGGGCGGGGTAGGTAGGGGAACGGGAGGATAGGGGAGGCATCCACCCTCCTCCTGCAAACCTGTCTGTCCGGCCCGGGTGGGGGCGGGTTAGGTAGAGGATCGGGAGGGTAGGGGAGACAGTAGCGCCGAGATCCAGCGCTGTTTGTCTGCGCCAACAAACTCGTACTTTAAATATTTATACTCGCCCAACTTCATTGACATACATTGAAACAAAGAAACAAAGATAGTAAGAATGAACATGATTAGCAGGTGCAAGTGACTCTCAGTATTATTCATCTAACAATAAAGGATTTTTTGCAAAAATATATCATGAGAACAAACACGTGGAGATGGGGAATGAGAAAGAACGAACAGAAAGGGTGAAGGGATGGGGTGGGAGTGTTAAGGGTAAGGGTAAGGGTAAGAGGGGGAGGGTGAAAGGGGAAGGGGCCGAGGGCTTCTTCCTCAGCTGGCATGAATCTATGTCAGTGTAGCAAAGAGCAATGTACCAACCGCCGACTCAAGCTCCTCCTTATTTCGTAACCGCAAAATTCTCAACTCTTACGTAATACGTATTTTTCAACCCTCAGAATCGCCTTTTCCAGAAGCTATATTTGTCAGTCCGTTCGTAGCCAGCCCTAAGGCTTGTGTGTGTGTGTGTGTTGGGGGGTGGGGTTGGGGTTGGGGGGACGTTGACCTTCTCCATGTGCGATGCACGTCTGTGCTTCTATTCGGTTGTTCCCTTGTCCTGTGGTTTATGCAAACCAAAGTTTGTTTTCGGTATTTTATTTTAATTTTTCTCGTGGAAGTGGGTGGGATTATTATTCGAACAACTTATTTCAACCTTTTTTTTCCTTTTAAGGGTATAACGTAAATATATCCATTCCTTTTCTTCTTGAAGGGGCATAGGTCTAGAAGGTGTTTATATACGCTTTTAACAATTATTTTGGAATGACCCCCATCTGTTTGTGACCTACCTTAGTGGACTAACTACCAGATACTAACTCAGTGCTTAGGCCAACAGAGATATAACTTGCCTGAACGAGATTTTCCTAAACCGCTCATTTTCTGGGAATCAAACCGTGACTCTATTATTGATAAGGCTAGTGCTTCAACCGCTAAACTTTTGCACACACACACACACACACACACACACACACACATATATATATATATATATATATATATATATATATATATATATATATAGAGAGAGAGAGAGAGAGAGAGAGAGAGAGAGAGAGAGAGCGTGTCAAGTATGCATTTTATGGATGAACACGTATACACATGTTTACGTATGTCTTGTCACATTTTCCTTCTCATTATTTTGTCTCGATTCCCATATATTTTTCTCAGTAATTGGCTATTATTATCTTAGAAAAATAATTCTAATTTCAAATGTGACCTTGGTATGTAAACCAGCCTCTTAATCATTATAAGTGGCATGACAGTAAATAAAACTCCGTTAGACCGATAGACACAGTTTTGAAGTCTTAATGATCTGTATCTCAGTCTGAGTGTATAAAAAGGTAGGAGAGACTATCCGAAATGATAGACACGACACAAAGAAAATGGTTACAAAAGGAACTTATATGGAGAGATCAACGGTTTCATGATGTGGTCTTTGGAAAAGTTATGAATAGCCATATCAAATTATGCCATCACTCAAATGTAAGTTTCAAGTGATCTCATGATTGAATGGTTGTATCAATAGAAGTTGTGACAGCAGCATTAACAAGTACAGAAACCCATCACAATGTAGTCTAGGTCTAATTGGGGAGACGGTTTGACATCCCGCTGTTATAAGATCGCTATCACCTTAGTAGTTCTTGTATTGGCACACTTACCTATTTTTGGTGTAGATGGTCGCTATGCCTATTCCTGTTGAGGAAACTTCAAAGCTGAGAGAGAGAGAGAGAGTAGGGTCGTTAAATTAGGAAAAAGGAGCATTTGAATTGGTGTGAGAGGAGCGAGTGAATTAGGATGTCATAGAAGGAACTGTCATAATTATGTCAGTTCAGAAAAAATGTAAATAACCAGAGAGAGAGAGAGAGAGAGAGAGAGAGAGAGAGAGAGAGAGAGAGAGGGGTCATTAAATTCGGAAAGAGTCGCAGTTAAATTGGTCTGAGAGGATCATGTGAATTAAGCTGACAGAGAAAGAGGAACGGTCTACGTCAGTCCAGAAATAAAAGGTAAATTAATCTGAGAGAGAGGGGAGAGGTTTGTGAATTTAGAAAGACGAGATCAGGTAAATTCGTCTGAGGGATAGGAGGGAGAATGCAAACCGTTTGGACTTAGAAGTGCAAGAAACTTGGTCTGAAAGAGAGGGAGAGGGGACTTATGAACCAATGGAATATTTGAAAATATCTGAGAAAGGGAAAAAGGAGAAGGCAAGTTCTGAAACAGACGAGCAGGTGAATTGGAGAGAGAGAGAGAGAGAGAGAGAGAGAGAGAGCCACACACACACGGCGGTTAGCACCAGGCACAGTCGTCAGTGTAACTGACGTTCTCTTGCTAAAGCGCACCACGCCGCTGCGGTGTGCAGACGAGAGCCAACTCAGTCTAGTGTGCTCGGGTTTTCACCGTTGGAGTTGTGAGCTCTCTGTCAATCTCTGTCTCGTTCCCGTCTGCATGATTGATTTCAACAGACTCTGGGCTTGCGTTTGCAAGCAGACTCCCCAATGTCTCATTTAGGATATTCCTTCGAGTGTACATAGTGTCCTCTTTTTGGCGTTTAATTGTTCAATTCCTTCGAGAGTTTAGACCGATGGAAGTATAAATTGTCAGTGCATGCAGTCGTCTGTTGGAAGGAATCCCAAGCGAAGAGCAGGATGGTGTATTGGCCTGCTTCCCAAACGCCTCGTAAAAAGATGACATTTTACCATGGTTTAGGTAGGTGATCACTAGTTCTAGATGTTTATATATATATATATATATATATATATATATATATATATATATATATATATGTATGTATATATATATCCTCTTGCTTGTTAGTAATTAATAGGAAACATCAACATTCAGAATTCAGACTTAAGAAAAATAATACTTAAAGTGTCTCATTTTTATTGAAAAAAATAGTAGATTGATTGTGTATATAGTTTACGACAGTTTTTTTTTTTTCTTTCCAAAGCGCAGCATTTGAAATTAGTAAATAATATCGCAGTCTCTTTTAACTGTACATATGTTAGCTTTTCTGGAGCGGAATGTTGAATGTTACTGTAAACGTATACAGTACGTGTGATTGTGGGAAGCTCTTAAACTCGTGCGGCTTACGACGAATTGAATAATTATTATGACTTGTGTGAAAAGTTTAAGGTATACTACAACATATATTCTTTAAGAGGAGATTGTATGGCACTAAGGCCTATAAAAAATATAATAGTATATATACTTATATTAGTTTAAGGTATGAAATCAGTTGCAAAGGTTGTAAATATTTAATGTTTTCTTGGATTGTAATACAGGAGTTACCCTACATTTGAAAACTGATTATCTTACTGAATCTTTGATGTGCATTAGTCTCTTGTTATGATTATATATATATATAGTGTGTGTGTGTGTATGTATCTTTCATTCGCAGCACAATAGACTTTTATTATATATATATTTATATGTGTGTGTGTATCTTTCATTCACCGCGCAATACACTTTATAGTACTAATATAACCTCTAGAATAGAAATAATGGTCAGCACTTGTCTGCTCGCTTCCAGAATATGCTGTCAGTCATTAAAAAATATAAACATTGACACATTAGTAAATAATAAACTATGATACTTTCTGCGTGAAACGAAATGTCAGGCGAGAAGTTTTATCTTAGGAAGACTAGGGGAGGGTAATGAACTACATAGTCGGCCAGTGAACTGTGGTACTTAGAACGTTGGAAATTTTGCGAGAGAAAATGAAGGTAATGGAACCTGTTTATGTGAAGTGCTCGGCCGCACGTGAGGACGATGTTTACTCTAGACGGCACATATTCAGTAACGTGATTATATATTCTGTATGTATGTATATATATATATATATATATATATATATATATATATATATATATATATATATATATATATATATGCATATATTACATTTTGTGTGTGTGTGCAAGTTAAGCGTAAGCTCTTAGATAATGACCAGAATTCAACAAAATACTATTTCGTTCTCCTGTTGTGAGGTTTTGGGATTTGCCCACTGCCGCTGTTTTTCCTTTCCTTTATTAGGAAGTTTGTCTACCTCTTCCTCCATGGTAAGTGCCATAGATAGAGAGATAGACTGATCGATAACAGTTGACAAGACAATAGACAAGAGTCGTATTATCGCCTTTGAACAACATAATATTTTGCGTCTTCATATTTCGTATTTCTCCTATTGTTAAAGCTCTTGTTTTCTCCTTATTCTTGCTTGCCTTCATAATATTCTAGCCATTCCTGTTCTTTTCAGTTATTTCATCTTCCCGATTTTGTAATCACTGCTTTTGTTATCTCTGTACTGTCACTTCCTTTTATTGATTAATCACTCTTTTTTTATATTTGGAATTTGATGAGTTATGATTAACTAATGATCAAAAATGGATATTGCCCATGGTAGTGTCTCGCTTAACCGTAGCTATTGATTGCAATATAAAACGGATATTTTTAGCATCATCTGTCTACATTGGTAGGGGTAGCATATTCCTCACTTGCTTCCCTCACTCATATGTTGTCCATCTAATATATTGTTGTTTTCTCTCTCTTATTAGACAGATTTATTTGACTTGGTTTTTTCGCTTTGATTTATTACTTTTATCCAAGTTCCTGTCTATTGTTTTTAAATTTTGATTAGTAGATTTTTTATTTACCTAATTAATTTTGTCTTTATGCTGAAGAGTAATTGTGTTAACTTCACTGTTTAACTTCGCAAGAGAAAAATTTTGTGAAAGAAGGAATCATAGGAAACAGGGGGGAAAACAGAGATGGGTTGAAGCAAAGCTGTTTGAATGTAAGGTAGAATTTCTTTATTTAGGCCTATAGTCAGGAAGTGTAGTTTAACCAGACCACTGAGCTGATTAACAGCTGAGGGCTGGCAAAGCTGTTTTGAATGTAAGCTTATTGTGGAATCCGAACCACATTATAGAACTAGAAACAAATTCCTCTTGTTTTATTTCTCGAACTCGTGACCAATGAATAGATGAGAAAATCACCCAGCGAGGAAAGGTCAAACCTCTTATCAGTGATAGGTAAATTAATTCACTTATGAATTTGCTGTATTTACATTTGCATTGTATTCCGAGTTATGATTTAATTTTGTTCTGATATTTGCCTAGTTTTGTTGTCGTAATGTATGCATGACTATCCTCACACAGATATACACACATGTATACATATGTATATATATACATATACTGTATATATGTATATATATAAATAACAGGATTTCATTTAAACTGGATGGTATTTATCAGTTATCATCGTCTGGTATCCGCTAGATACCATCCAGTTTAAATGAGGTCTTGTTATTAATTGTATTAATGGACAGAACAATTATTGTGTAAGTGATAAAGTATATATATATATATATATATATATATATATATATATATATATATATATATATATATATATATATATATATATATATATGAAATAAAGGGAGGAAAGGTCGAGGGTCTAGGGGAATAAGAAGGATACTGGCTAACCTACCAGAGTTATCTTACGAAAGGAGCATACATTTCTTGTCCTACTCTGTCCTCTCCTTTGTTAGGATTCAGACTGCCGGAGGAGTAAAGCTGTCTTCTACAGTATTGTAATAAGGTTCGTTATCTGTCTTTGAGACTATCCTCCAGTCTCTCTCTCTCGTTCCTTGAATAATTTTTGGTCTAAAATGCTGGTGCAGAAAATCACGTGGCCTTCTAGTGGCACTACTGCTAACTTCGACTGACGTTTCAATAACTTGAACGTATATTTTTAAGCTAATGGAATTTTGTTCAACACTCGTCCAAGGTTGCAAATACACGAATCTAATATTTCAGTCTAGTGATTTGGTTTCACTGACGTTTCGGTACGTTTGATGAATATACCGTCAGTTAATAAAAAAAAATATGCACGCACACATATATATACGTGTGTCTGTTTGTGTTTGGTTTTGTTATTAGGAACAGAAGGTATATTTATCAAGCGTGCCGAAGCGTCAATGAAATCTGTGCACTAGACTGAAATATTGGTTTCGTGTATTTGTAACCTTGGATGAGCATTGAACAGAATTCCATTAACTGCAAAATGTACGTTCATGTTACTGAAACGTCAAACGAAGTTAGCAGTAGTGCCACTAGAAATAAGATATACTGTTCTATATCAGCGTTTTAGACCGAACGTTATTTAAGGAGAGAGAGAGAGAGAGAGCCTTCTTAAATTATTGTAACAGTTTTTCTTGTCCGGTAGTCTGAATCATAACAAAGAAGAGGATGAAGTAGGGCAAAGAATGATGCTCCTTTCATAAGATGTTCCTGGTAGGGTAGCCAGCATCCCTCTTACTCCCCAAGACCCTGCCATTTCCTCCCTTTATTTCTTCATCATAACTTCATCGTAACTTCATCACAATAATTACTGATTAAAATCGACTGCTTGTCTCTTAGTGGCTTCTTGCTAGTAGTCATTTTATATTGTTCAGTCAAAGTTTATGACACAACCCCCATTTCTCAAATGATCCACACTTAATTGTTTCTTTATTATGCAATCGACTGAGAAATTTCTGTTGTTTATGAAAAAAGGTAATGCAAACGTGTTAGTATTTTGAAAGACATTCAGCTGTTGTAGTTTCATTTGTTTATAAATGAAAATTATAACTAGTGGAAATCCGAGTTGCTACTGAGATTTAATATTGGTCTGTAATAACGAATAGAAAAATATATCAAGCATTTCACATACGCAAGCACATATCGAAATACTTTGTTTACGAATGATGTAAACAAGTGCATACTCACTATATATATGTATATATGTATATATATATATATATATATTGTGTGTGTATGGTTTCCGTTTATGGTGTAAATATGCTGCTACAAACATACACACACAAGCGCACACAGACATATACACACACACACATATATGCGTGTGTGTTTGTGTGTTGCAGGATATTTACATTATAAAGGGAAGCCGTCCAGGCAAATAACTATCTAGAATCCTGTGTAATCTCACAGCGGGGAAGGCTAAAGCCAAGAAAAAAAAAAAAACAATAAATAAAAGAAGCGCAAAAAGAAGCTAGAACAGCTGATTAGTCGAGTGAGTAAACGAGTTCAAAAGTCTAGCTTGACCAGACGAAGTCTCCTTAAAAGAAACACAAACGCACAGAACTCTCTCGCATAGGTAAAGAAGAAGAATTTAGAGCGATGTCGACCGCCTCTCCCCGTTCGAACCTCGTCCTCCTGTCTTGCGACTCCCCCTCTCTCCAGAGGTTCGTTTATTGCGATACAAATCACAGTTCAGTTGTATTAACTAACCGTCAGTGGGTCAATGTTATTTTCTTTATCAGTGTTAGCAGTGATAGTTTAAATAACCTCCATAGTAACTGAAGCAGATCTGGCCGATTCGTATCCTCATGGGACAAACGAAGTCATTTCGCCATTCCTTCGAACACCGATACGGCAGATGGCCTGTAATTGCTCTGGTTTTGTTCGACTCCGTTTTTTTTTTATTCTCTCTTTCATGTCATTCTTTATCGCATATTTTTTCATGGTACCGTTTTTTTTTTCTCTGACGTCTCATTAGACTTATATTACTTGCATCATTTCAGTATTCTCATACATACTTATATTTATACACACACACACACACACACACACACACACACACACACACACACATATATATATATATATATATATATATATATATATATATATATATATATATATATATATATATCGATAGATAAGATAGATTATAGCGTGATAGTGTGTATGTTCGTAAGAGTACTTAATCAAGCATATGTATAGAAGTTAATAATGCTCATAGCCAGGCACAGATGTCTATCAATTGTACTTTTTTAAACAAAATATGTAGCATTTTTAATTAAGTCATGTATATTTGAGATTTTATTTTAGGGTCATTAATGGAAATCGGAACTTTTCCCTTGCAAATGTAATATTGATAATAATACATTTGTATAATATTCAACTGTAATGGATGTAAAACAGTTTTATACTAATCCTGATATAATTATTATACTACTTTCACTAATACCCCCATCGGGTGATTTTGTCTCCGAACATACAGTGCAACAAACTGATACTTTAGAGAAAGCGTGACCATTATAACAAAGGGCCCGATCACTCATTTGGTCATTCATAATATGGAGTTGTAGTCCAGTGGTTAGCCGAAGGCACGTTCCGTTAAATCCCGTTGAGCATTTTGAGATCCAAGCGGAGCATTATTAACTGATAGTTAATTGACTTTGGTGGGTCGCAATCTGGGTAGAGAAGGGCACTCATCCTAGTACGCGAGCTGAGATCTGTAAGGCTACTGATTTTTGAAGCCACCCCTTTTTTGGAGAGAACAGGGGTATGGTTGATATGTATGTTATATATGTATGTATGTATATATATTATATATAATCTACTGGTCACTTTTTACAAGATACGTATGTAATTGTAATGGCCACGATGACCTCTAACCTCTTGCATTTTTCACACTTTTTGGATACTCTTGTCACTACAAAGCCTTATATCCAATTGCAAGAATATAAATTAACTTTGCTGTTCGTAGCAGGATTCATACCCGTATCCAGAGTATCAGAACGAAGTCAAGTGGTTGCCCTCGTTCTGATACTCTGTATGCCTGTTCGATACCTGCTACGGACATCAGAATTACCTCATACTCTTGCATTTGGACCTAAGGCTTTGTACTGACAAGCGTATCCAAAAAGTGTGAAGAATCCGAGTAGTTAAGAGGTCATTGTGGTTGTTACAAATATATATATATATATATATATATATATATATATATATATATATATATATATATATATATATATATATTTATATTTTATATATATATGTGTATACATATGTGTGTATTTAAATGTATATATACTCTGTATATGAAAACTGACTTCGAAATCTTGCCAGCTACAGAGGTCGTATGAGAGGAACGGACGACCTTATAGCAACCAGTCTGCAAAATAATCAAGTAATTATATTCAGGTACTGCACTATGCAATAATCGTTTCGGACTTAAGGAATTTAGAGAGTCTCTATATAGGGTTCTCTGATCATTAATGCAAGAGCTATTGTTTATGTAATAGGAAGTAAATGTATAAAAAATTTATATACATATATTATATATTATCCATAAACACACACACACACACACACACACACACACACACACACATATATATATATATATATATATATATATATATATATATATATATATATATATATATATATATATATATATTAAAGGTATAGAGAAAGGGTAACATGTTCATAAATGACGGAGATATCAATGAAAGCTACCAAAATAAGTATAAGTAACATTAAATTAAGAATTACTACAAAATTATTATTTTTTTAATCTAATTTATGGAACAGTATATATAGTATATATATATATATATATATATATATATATATATATATATATATATATATATATATATATATATATATATATATGTGTGTGTGTGTGTGTGTGTGTGTGTGTGTGTGTATTAAAGAAATCACTTGCACAATCGATTATCAAATATGAAAGATAACGAAGTGAACTGATGATTTCAACGAGCCCTAAAAAAGTAATCCAGCAGTGGGCTTGCTATCAGCTTTTCAACACCTTACCACACATTTCCACAGGACAACTTAGAAAGTGAATACTTTACCATAATTCTTAGTTGTGATATTAGGTTCTTGTTTTGGGGTGCTCCTTGTGACCTACAATGCTATGAGTCATCTTTCTCCTTTTTTTGTGTGTCTGACTGACACAGATTGATGGCCCTTTGTTTCTTTTGGTTGAAATTCTCCCGTGGCAGTTATGTAGTTCTCACTGGGTACAGAGTGGAAAGATATGTTAAGAATGAAGGACAGTGCTCTCATGGAATGGAAGTCTGGAATGCAAAGGCTCTGCTTATCAGACGTAGAGGAAGATTTTTTTTTTTAAATTGGAAGATAATGATAAAACTGTCTCTGAAGGATAACCTACATTGTATAGGGTTTACCTTGAAGATAACGTCTTGTGTCTTGAACTCTTAAAAAACAAAGCAAAATTGTTTCTCGAAGTCTAAAGGATTTTAAATCATTAAGCTAAGTTGTTTAAGATAATGAAGTTGTACGTTTTGGTATATTATTTTTGTATAGAAATCTACATTTAAATAATTAAAACTGCCTCATCATTATTTTGATGAGATCAGCTTTCCGAAGAGGTAGTAACTTTCTCCGACTCGATATTTGTTTGTTTATCTGTTTTTCTCTGGGTGAATGAAAACTAAACATTTCTTTTAAGAACAAGCAATGTACAAACACAAGATTTGAAACTGAGCAAGTTTCTTTTGTGTGTGTATGTGTGTGTGTGTTTGAGGTGTGTAGATTCAATATGCTTTCACCCCTAAGGAATCCACACAGAAACATCTTGCTCACTGCTGAGAAAAGTACCCTTATATGACTGGAAGCAAAGTCTTGAAGATTTTCTTGTTCCTGTGCTCATGGGATTAAAGCTTTCCCTTCCCTGGAACGATGCCAGGTAGCTTTGTTCTTGACAAAGCTGCAATTTTGTTCTGTTTTTTGCAACACTTTCTATTTCCTTACAAGACAGCTTGAGGATTTCTTCTTATCTTAAAGAAACTTGGTATTTGTTTTGGTATTTCTACTCGTTATCGGCTTCCTTACCTCATTCCTTCATCCGCGCAACTTTCTTCAGTAGGCTCTGTCGTGAATAAAATATGACATCGTTACCAGAGTGGGGGCAGTATTTCACTGCCAGCTTTCTACCCAACACCCGTCACTCGTTATTCCCAGCTGAAGTGATCGTCACCTTTGCAATAATCATCAGCTTAATTAAGATGTACACTTAAATATTTATACTGTATTGCTTATACATATATATATATATATTATATATATATATATATATATATATATATATATATATATATATATATATATATATATATATATATATATATATATATATATATGTATGTATGTATGTATGCTGTATAAATACAATATATATACTCGCATGTTAGTACATACAACAAATAAACAGAGCTGTCTTATAGTCACTACAAGCATTGATGTTTTAACTTGGACGAAAGAGAAGATACAGGATTCCTGAACTCCCGCAAATCTAGATTTAAGTGACGTTCATAATATGGATGCAACTGGATAAACACAGCAAAACCTGGGCTTTTCACTTGTTAGAGCAGGGTTTCGATTTTGCCATTTGGGATCATCCTGGATGAAAGTCTTTGTTATATTGACTCTCAGATGCTCTTGCTAACCAGAAGGGTTAGCGGCTGGGCTGTTTCACGGGGAGCTTTCTAATTACCCTCTTTAATTACATTCACTCAGCATGAGTTCCTAATAACGCAGACTCTTGGGTAGTAAATTAATAACTGGGGCAGAATTCATTGGGTATTTTTAGAACGCT
>NC_089746.1:21505260-21530260 GCF_040412425.1 Macrobrachium rosenbergii
ATGAACTTTCTTCAGTGGAATGCAAAAGGGCAAAACGACTTCGCCTTGCTTCTCAATTCAAAACTTTCACTGAAGAAAGTTGTATATGATCTGAATGGAAGAGGAGTTAAAAAAAAGAAAGTTCAGGTGCCTACAATGAAAGTTAAGAGTTGTTGATTTTCATGGTGATTATGATGATCAGCTGCCCGTGAAGGAAGTCGATGATAATGATGATGATATATTATGAATCTCCGTAGAAAGAAATAAATAATGTTAGGTCTTCTGACATTTGCTAAAAGCCAGTAATTATGCTGTGACCTCTATTTTAAAGAAGGCAGTGATTTGTGTGGATTATTGCAAATATTCTAAACCCACTCTGAGGTTTTCTTCACTATACAGCAATAATAATAATATTAATAATAATAATAATAATTAAGAGTGAAATATATAATAAACCGAATTCTGAATATATATATATATATATATATATATATATATATATATATATATATATATATATATATATATATATATATATATATATATATATATATATATATTATATATATGTGTGTGTGTGTGTGTGTGTGTATAAAACTATTGCCTGCTGCTCTTACACTCTTCCCCCCCCTTCTTATTATTTTGTTTTCTTGAAACTTTCATCTCAGGTGTTGGGAAAAGGAAAACTGGTATCTGAAGGGAAAACACTTTCAGAATTCGAAAATCCAAAACAGCTTGAAATCATCTGCCAAAGTTAATCTCTTTAAGTGCCTCAACCTTTCCACTTTCTCTTTCTCTTTATTCTTTCACCTCTCACTTTCTCTCTCTTTACATCTTGGGTATTCTCTCTCATAAATATATATATATATATATATATATATATATATATATATATATATATATATATATATATATATATTATATATATATTATATATATACATTTTATATAGATCCAGATTTATATATATATATTTATTTATTTATTTATTTATTTATTTATTTATTTATTTATAAGGAGAGAGAGAGAGAGAGAGAGAGAGAGAGACAGTATATTCGTTTTTCTTTCGAAAGGATTGTTTCCTCGGCAAATATTGTGGGGGGTGAGGTTGCTAGTCCCATGACCTGTCTGTCTTAGATTAAACTGGCTTTATGCCAGCACTAGCTCTTGCTTCTAGCAGCCCGTACTCGACCTGCAAATCAGGATATCCATCCAAGGGGAATATTTGCCGACGACGTCTACTCTTCAATCACTTATTCAGTCGCTGATTAAACACAAGATACATTATATTATTATATATATTATATGCCCTGTTTTTACATACGTAAAAAAAATTAATATTTATTTTTCTTTAATACCATAGCCTTTTTGTGTTTCCGTATAAAGAATAAATATGTACAAAAATTATTTTTGCTGCAATCTTTCCGACTTCTTATGACAGCTTTCGTTGTCTGAAAATTTATATGATGATAAAATTAATATTCATTTTTCTTTTTCTTTTTTATCACAAAGCCTTTTTGTGGTTCCATATAAAGAATGAATATCTACGAAAAATTATTTTTACTTGATTCTTCCGAATTCTTATGACAGCTTTCGTTGTCTGAAAATTTATATAGTCTTTCTGTAGTTTCATATAAAAATAAATATGTAAAAAAATTATTTTTACTTTAATCTTTCCGAATTCTTTAGACAGATTTCGTTATCTGAAAATTGATATGCGGATAAAATTAATGTTTATTCCTGTATCCCATAGTCTTTTTGTTTCCATGTAAAGAATAAATATGCTCAAATATAATTTTTACTTTAATCTTTCCGTATTTTTAAGACAGATTTCGTTATCTGAACATAACGCGGCCAAGCGCGCATGCGCGAACAACTCGACTCGCTTTTACAAAGCCCAGAGGAAAAATTCTTAAGCAGTATCGCCTTTCAAATTAGACTGCCCACTTCAGGTAGCCACACACGAGGTCATAAAACTAAACCAGTTCATGTGTCATGTAGGCTAATTGCAGCCTCACGATGAGGCGCTTAGGAGTAAGTCACGACTTCAGTTTCTCTTACAATGGCGATTTTTATTCCTCTCTTCGCCTTCTTTTTCGTCATCGGCTCACGTCGGCTACTCGAGGCGATTAAGTGCTAATGAAACTTTCCCAGAGAAGCGATCTTGCACTAATTGGCGAGTCTCGTCGGTGAAGAGTGAGATTCTCTCTCTCTCTCTCTCTCTCTCTCTCTCTCTCTCTCTCTCTCTCTCTCTCTCTCTCTCTCTCTCTCTCGTCTTGTTTGTGTTTATACTAGCGTAAGGGACGAACATTTGTCCATTCAGTTCTCTCTCTTTCTCTCTCTCTCTCTCTCTCTCTTGTGTGTTTATACTAGGGTAAGGAACGAACGTTGATTCATTCATTTCTCTCTCTCTCTCTCTCTCTCTCTCTCTCTTATTTATTTAAACAATTAAAACAGACACATAACGAATTATTAATCTCTCTCTCTCTCTCTCTCTCTCTCTCTCTCTCTCTCTCTCTCTCTCTCTCTCTCTCTCTCTCTCTCTTGTATGGTTCACTAAAGCTTAAACCAGTGTAATAGATTCAAATGAAATAAATTTAGTTTCTCTCTTCTCTCTCTCTCTCTCTCTCTCTCTCTCTCTCTCTCTCTCTCTCTCTCTCTCTCTCTCGTGTCTTGGTTGAATGGTGTTTAAACCAGGGTAAATGGTTCAGATTTAGTAATTTCTCTCTCTCTCTCTCTCTCTCTCTCTCTCTCTCTCTCTCTCTCTCTCTCTCTCTCTCCATAACACAATATCCCACGACCCACAAATACTTGTCTCCTTACTCATGAATGAATCAGGCGAGTCACCTATGAACACAGAGTCGTTTCTTTTGAAGTACTCATCTCTAACCGGGCTTTGTAAACTTACGAACGAGTAAACATAGGTCCATGTGCTCACACACACACACTCACACTCTGTCACGCTCTCACTCACCAACTGCCTTATTTACTCATTTTAAATCATATCGGATTACTAGTAAGTAAAAAATTTATGTGAATGTCATTATCTGAAACAATTTTTTACTCAACTAATTCTTTTTTTTTTTCTTTTTTTCCAGGTGAGTTCGCGGTGGAGATGCTTTTATACAGGTAACAATTACCATATTATAACTCATTACAAAAAGAATACACATGATAGAGCACACAAATCAATATACAGTATACATCTGCAAATGCTTAAGCGTTTGTTACTAAATGCAATCATGTGAAAAAATTCGCCGGACTTTAGTGCTGTGTAAAGACCCATTGGCATAAGCATTCGGTTTATATTTTTTTCGAGGGCAGTTTTAACCATCACTCACAATAATTTCCTGAGCCTAATAGTAGGGTTTTAAATATATATATATATATATATATATATATATATATATATATATATATATATATATATATATATAATTTATATATATAATTTATATTATATATATATACACATAATATATGTATATATATATATATATATATATATATATATATATATATATATATATATTTATATATTTATGTGTATACGTAGACATATGCTACTTTACCTCTATTTGTAGAACATTCCCATTAGTTGCTAATATCCATTCTACAATTTCAGAATAATACACCTCATTTGCAACATGTCGTTAATCATTATATCATATGCTTATATATATGTGTGTATATATACATATATATATATATATATATATATATATATATATATAAATATATATATGCCTATGTATATGTATATAAAATATACATATACATATACATATACATATACATATACATATACATATATATATATATATATATATATATATATATATATATATATATATATATATATATATATATATATATATATATATAACCTTGACAAAGATACTGTACAGGTGACACGGGCATTGCAAATTAATACAGTAACGAGAAACGTCCTCTGCATATTTCCTCGACTCTGTCATGTCGGTTTAATTACCTTCTTCGGGTGCATTTACTTCTTCAGCTACTTTTTTTTTCTTCTCCTTTCCTTGACTTTCTTCTTGTTTTAAACTTTCTCTTAACTGGACCGTGAAAATGCTCGGGGAGAGATCCTCTAAATTTAGAGGAAAAGAGAACTAGAAAAAAAAAAAGAATCGTTCTGTATACGTGGGCCAATAAAAGCTCTGCCGTATAAATTCCTCAGACGTGATGCAATTAACCTTTTTGTTGTTGTTGTTGTTTTTCCTGACGATGTTGTTGTCAGGACGTGTATGTTTGGCCTTGCCACTAAGGTATCCAAGACACCTGGTAAGCTCAGGTTGGTTTGGTGGTATAAACATTACCTGAAAGTTGAAGTTTTTCGTTACTACTTTCGAAGTCTTTCAAGTTTTTTTTTTCAATAATAATAATAATAATAATAATAATAATAATAATAATAATAATAATAATAATAATAATAATAAAATACTCATAGTAGCATGAGTTTTGAAATGGAGAAACAAATCCAAACTTATGCATGGGTTGTTTTTAAATATATTTTTACCCATACATAATTGTGGATTTGATTCAATAATAATAATAATAATAATAATAATAATAACAACAATAATAATAATAATGATGATCTTGATGATGTGCAGCACACATAACATGCCTTTGCTTAATAGCCTCAGACTAATTAACTAACTGGTGAAGACCTGTGCACAAATACGTTATGTAAATGTATTTTGTCGGTGACATTTTTATAAGACCGCGTGACTCTTCCTACTTTTAGACTTCACCTATTAAAAAAGAATAAAACATGAAACTCAAATCTTCACTTCTTATGTGACTAGTTTTATTTAACATGTACACACGAAGACATCTGTAAACATTTGTCAGATTCCATGACACGCATTTTCTTCCGCCTCGTCTTTTCTTCTTCACGTCGGCAGACACATATATTCTGAGCACATAAGAATGTCAGTGGAGTATCAATCTGAAATCGAATAGGAAAGAAAAGAGGATATTTCTCTTTTTTTTTTTCTGAGTCTAAAAGTGGGAGACACTATTAGGGCAGTATGTCATACCTCTGTACCATCCTGTGACGCTCAGAGGCAAGGGCACAGCACACCCTCTCCCCTATCTCCCCGCTCCCCTTTCCCCCCTTCCGCCTCCCCTCTTCCTCCCCTCCCCTCCCCCTTCCGCCCCTTCTTCCTCCTTTCGTGCTTCCTGCGATTCCTCGTCGAGGTCTGATGTCCAATCCTTCACTCGTTCAGTTTATGACTTAAGATTTTTCAAATATTGTGTAGGAACTTTTGCAATAGTTCCTATAGTGTATAAATGACGTTGACCTATTGTCCTATACATTCTTACATCTTTTTTGATAGCCGGATGGTCAAAGCCACTGTCCGTTGTTGTTACTAAACCAGGTCACGTTTCGAATCGTGGCCGGTACAGAAGCGTAAATCAATTGTAATTCCCCTTGGATATAAGATATTCCTGATGTATAGTGAATTCGAGAGTAAACACCATTTGCGGCTGAATATTTGTGAGTATAAATAATTCAAGAGCGTATAAGTGAGAAAAATAAAATCCTTATAAATATATATATATATATATTTATATATATATATATATTTATATATATATATATATATATATATATATATATATATATATATATATATATATATATACATATATATAATTATAGATAGATATTATATATATTCTATATATGTGTGTATGTATATTTATATCTATATGTATGTATTGCCTATTATATATATATATATATATATATATATATATATATATATATATATATATATATATATATATATATATTATATATTACGAACTACCCTAAAGCTTCCCTCTAACATAACACTTAAATATACTTCACACTCCTACAGTAGCCAGACAATCTATTTCCATCGTAACCGAAGTTTGCCCCACCTTCCCTGCGACCTGTGACCTCTGCAGTTTTTTGTCTCAGTGTCGGTGAGTTCTTTCCGTGGTAATTTGCTCTTAAATGGCGTGTGACGGTGGTGCTTATATTAGAGGGGTTTCCGTTTGACTCTCATCATTGGTGGCTTCCCGAGGTTTCAGGTGGAGATTCGTTTTGTGCTTTTGCACGCGCTCTTCGGGTTTTTTTTTTTTTCGGGGGTTTTTCCGGATTTATCTCTCTCTCTCTCTCTCTCTTTCTCCACAGACGGACACGCACATACATACACATATACATAATTTTGCGTTGAAATACAGATTTTTTTAATAATACATGTTCCAAACATTTAATTACATAAACACACATCCACACCTATATGTATATATATGTAGGTGGGTCTTTTAAAGTTTTTAGGACACTGTCATATATATATATATATATATACTGTATTATTATATATATATATATATATATATATATATATATATATATATATATATGTATATATGTATATATATGCTTAAAAATCATAGTAGATGCAGGTGACTTCAGTTTTATTCTGCTTATATATATATATATATATATATATATATATATATATATATATATATATATATATATATATATAAATATACATATATATGTATATACATACATATATATACACATATATACAATATATGTATGCTGTATATATCTATAAATGTATGTATGTGTACGTGTGAATATATGAACAATGTAATACCAGTGAACTGAAAACAGAAAAAAATAGCTTTCTTCAGTTTGGAGTTTGCTCAGGAGAAATCTCTATAACGTCATGCACGTTTTTTGCCTTCATTAAAATCCTCTTCTGTTGCAATTCAAGATCGACTGTTTCAGCTCTACTTCGCCCCGCCTACCTTTCGCTCGTTTGTAAATTCCTCTAAATCTTTTTCCCTTTGTTTTCAGTCTCCTTTTGCAACGTTGAAAACATTTGAACATTTCTGTGCAAGAGAAATAACAGGGCAGAGAACAGGAATCAAGAAACATTTTGATCAATTTATCTTCTTTCTTTTATGATCTCTTCATCTTTTCTTTTCGTAAGACATCTTTCTCTCCTGATTTCATGCTGCGTATAATATTCTTCATTCCTTCATGTTTACTGGGGGATAAATCTCGAAATAATATTCGCCAGTAAGAGTACAAAAGCATTGGCAAGAATTATGGAAATTCACGATGTAATATTTTTCTTGGAGAAATTTAACCGAGCGCTATTTGTAATACGCCTCAGTAATTTTGGATAATAATTATTATTATCACTTCATGAAAATGGTTTGGGAGTTGGCAATAGAATACTTGTCTGTTCTTCTTAGAAAATTTACTTAAATAGAAAAGGCACCATGCACCAAGATGTATTATTATTATTGTTATTATTATTATTATTATTATTATTATTATTATTATTATTATTATTATTATTATTATTATTATTATCTTTTAAATATTAAGTATTAATTACATAACACAAACCTTTATCATAATGGATCGAATTCACTATTATTCCGCCTCATCCCACCCCCTCCATTACAAGAAAGTTCAACCAGGCAACTTAAAGGCCCATTTTCCTATTAAACACTTAACTTCATGAAGGTAGTTTCGCTCTTAATGAGATGCAGATTTATGCTCGAAATGGGCAGATAACAGAGTTTACATGCGTTGCCAAAAACGTGAACTATGGCTCGTGACGTCATCTGTGAGGACTTGAGAAAACAGCAATTTGGCGGCAAGTCCAGCGCTTTGCCCCAAAGGCAATGGAGGATGGAGTTGCCATGGGTTGTTATACTATGAATTTTATGTGACTTTTAAAGGAAGTGGGATGGTATAATTGAGGTAAACGTGTATATTGATTTTAAAAATGGCGTATATGCTTGTCATAGGTGAGAATAAGGGCAGAAAACGCTCTCCTACGCTCAGAATAAACATCTTCAAATGATGAATAGGAAATCACGTGACCCGCCGCTCTGGACTAAAACTGCCATTTGCGGAGACGGAAAAGAAAATAACAGAAAACTCCCGAAGGAACAGCTCGGTTGGAGGTTGACCTCGGCTCTCTGTAAACAATGGGGAGCGCACGAATGAAATTAGGGCGTCTGGGGGGGTCAGCAAATCATCAGGAGACCAACAGGTCGAAATAAAGTACTTCGATAGTACCACGCTCTATTATAGGTGCTTAGACCGTGGATAGTCCGTTATAATTTTGTCATCTGGGGGATAATGGCTGGACCTTGGATTGGACGTCCTTGATTAGGGCTAAAGAAAACTCGTTTCTTCCGATCATTTCGATGAGAGTAGACATGAGCTGGTACTATGTATTATTAGGTCTTGGACAGGTGGAAAGTCCAACAATTTGGTGAGGTTGGAGATGACAAAGTATGTAGAGAACGAGGGAATGTTCTGTAGATGCTTATCGATGGATTCAAAAAATCATTTTTATAATGATGATGTTATATTTTATTGCCAGTGTCCTTATATTATTAGAGCCGTTCATTTACCTAGTAAAATTTTTAATTGATAAAGCCTTGAATTATTATTATTATTATTATTATTATTATTATTATTATTATTATTATTATTATTATTGCTACTTATGATAAGAAGATAACCAACAAATGACACAGTGACAGAGTTATTTCCACAATCTAGATAGACCTGTATAGAATGGGCTTGACAGAAGTGATTGGTTTTATTCGGAGACGTGTTCGTGTCCTGATGCCTTTTTGAATTAGAAAGTCGATGTTGCGTTGATCTCATTAACCTTTAGCGCACTCACCAGTTACTTTCTTTGACATTACAACGTATTATTTTAAGCCTCATCGCGTTTTTTTTTTTTTGTGGAATTTCATTGCACTGAGTTGTTTTTCACTAATAACGTGTTTAGATGTTTGGTATTGTGTAAGGACGATTTTAAAATCACGCGCTAAAGTGATTATAATCATATATATATATATATATATATATATATATATATATATATATATATATATATATATATTGTTATGGGCCCACGCCCATCAAAACATACACTAATCTCTTAAAACACAAATGAAGTCACAAACGACCAAGTCCACAATAGGTGGAATGGCCGCAACAGAGTGTACAGAGATGGAATCAAGGAGGATAAAGTAAAACCGAAAATAAAACCTTAATATTTAATACAAACTTTTAGAAAGAAATGACCACTGAGCCTCTTTTACATTAAATAAACACAAAAATCAACCACACACTGAAAACATCGAATAAACACACTTACACCAAATTAAGACAGACTATGCAATTACACTTTAAAGAGAGGCCCTGAAAGTAATAGAGTGTTGAAAAGACAGAATAACCTAACTTGTTACAGACTAAATGTTTGTGTTTTTTCTAAACAGAAGAAGTGGCTAACGCAGCCTTCAAATCACTGGTCGAGGATAATAATATTGAGACCTTACCAAACGTAAGAGAGGTCCCTTGGCAAGGAAATAACTGACAAAGGGCGCAGACTGATTAAATAATCACTTTTACGTCGCAAGACGATCAACGGACACGGCCGTCCGAAGGGGGCAATCACACCTACCAGTGGGCAGAGAGGTCCCTTGGCAGTTTTACTGGACCAAGGGCGTAGCCTGACGGAAAAATCAATCTCCCAAAGGAGAACAGAAGCAGCAGCTGCAGAAAGGTATGTATTGCAATCCAGAGATAATCCAAAGATCAGGCAGGCTCTCACAATGATAATCGTCCAGAAAACAACTCTCTCAGTCCTCGAGAAACAGCGCCGAATACAGCTCCGGACGAGAAGCCAAAACCACACGTGAAAATAAAACAAGCTCATTGTAATTAAAACTAAACAACAAGTCAGAAATGTCGGGGAGGAGGAAACAGGGTCATTACGTTCCAAAAGAATAATTACTGCCAAAGTGGCTTATTCAAAACAAATTAATTTACGTTAAATTAAACACATATGACAATAATATATATATATATATATATATATATATATATATATATATATATATATATATATAATTATATATATATATATATATATATGTATATATATATATATATATATATATATATATAGATATATATCATGGGTGTGTGTGTGTGTGTACGTGCTTTATGTTGTGGAGGTTTACTGCTAAAAGGTTCATCAATGATTCATCAGTTAAAGTTTGAGTGTCACTGTGACCGTTGTGTTTTTTTTTTTTTTTATCATCAAGCCTACATATCTTATTGAAACTGCTTAAATATATATATATATATATATATATATATATATATATATATATATATATATATATATACTGTATATATATATATATATGTGTGTGTGTCTGAACGTGTATATATAGCTCTATATATATATATATATATATATATATATATATATATATATATATATATATATATATATATATACATACAGGTTTGTTATTTATATATATATATATATATATATATATATATATATATATATATATATATATATATATATATATATAACAAATCTGTTAGCACAAACAGCAACAAATGTAGTTCGATAAAAAAGAAACATAAAGAAAGACTAGAGAAATATTACTGGAGAACTAGACAGCAAAATTACTGTAAATTACAACAAATACAAAGTAAAATCTGTTGCGCTGATTCGCATAAATTCCGTGTTTTCTTGTAACTGTCAAATGTCTTTACGTGGGAATTACAGTAGAAATCTCTCTCTCTCTCTCTCTCTCTCTCTCTCTCTCTCTCTCTCTCTTTGTGTGTGAATGTTTTTATTTTTTATTTATACAATATGTAGGTAGCGAAGAATATGCTGACTCACGTTAGCACGTATTTTTATCCTTTTTTTTTTTTTTGCTGGTTGTCTTATTTCTTTCCCCTGTATCGTGTTGTGCGTTTGCTTTTTTTTGTTGCACGTTTGGTTTCTTTTTTTATCACTTTATTTATTCCATTGTTTGCTTATGATTACAGTTTGTTTTCTATCTTACTGTTTGTTATTTAGTATGTTTATGTACTTGCGAAATATACAGTAGCAGAAAAACTATATTAGATTCTATTAGGTAGTCATTCTGTCTATGAGCTCACAAACTGTATAGCCACAGATGAGCCTAATAATAATAATAATAATAATAATAATAATAATAATAGTAATAATAATAATAATAATAATAATGATAATAATTAAAGACAATAGAAAATTTTGAAAGACGATGCTTCCCACAGAAAATTCTCACAAAGCAACATGGGGAATCCCAAGGCAAGGGGTTCGCTTTCCAGCATCCGAGGTCAAAGCCCTCCTACGCCGGAAATTTACCAAGATAAAAGGAGCCAATTATATATATATATATATATATATATATATATATATATATATATATATATATATATATATATATATATATATATATATATATATATATATATATATATATATATATATATATATATATATATATAGTATGTGTATACAAAGTCTGTGAGTTTTTATTCACGACTCTGCATAGATTTGCTTATTGCTTCTCTGTTCTTATTTTAGCTTTCATTGTTCCTCGCTATTTCTAATTTCTGCCTTCGGATAGTCATCGGCAAAACATGTCAGTAGTAACGCGTCGGGTGTTGAAATAACGGAACAAAGAAGTGACGTTTTTCGTCGGAACAGGTTAACGAGAAAGCGTCATTACTTTTAATTAGCAAAATACGTTCTGGAGGAGGAAGCCTCGGCCCTCACGTCCACGCTCTCTCTCTCTCTCTCTCTCCTTCCTTATTTTTCTCATACATTTTCACACGTCGGGTACAGATCTTCCTGTGTGGCCACCTGACTGTTGAACATAAACAGGTCCGCAGGGAGATCGTTATATTACGGGCTGCCCCAGAGCAAGAGCCCGTGCTGGCATAACTGATAGATAATATTGAGTGATTGAGTGTGTATTAAGAGAGAGAAGGAGATAGAGAAAGGGATATGGTATCCCTTGGTGTTCGTCTCTCTCTCTCTCTCTCTCTCTCTCTCTCTCTCTCTCTCTCTCTCTCCATATGAAAATGCGAGTGCATGGTTCTTGTTATTTTGAAATTAAAATCGCCGAAGAATTTTTTAAACTTTTGTGTGTGTATGTATGTTATATGCATGTGCGCGAATGTAAGTACAGTCTACACACACAAGGAAGAACTTCACTGCAGCCCTTCTCTTCTATTAGACTGCAGTTGTATAACATTCCCCTGTCGTTCATAATTTCTCTTTCCTTTCCTTTCTTTATCGTCTAATTACCACCGATTACCGCTGGACCCCCTTTTCCGAATCATGATGTTGGGAGTGCGACTTAATAAGCGCATCGCATTATACAATGATGTTTTTACACGTCTCCCTCTTATCTGCCGAGCAAGAGCGCTCCGGTTAGCGGAGAAAGTTTCCAGTATCTGCTCCGTGAGCATCGTCCAATTGGGATCGCCACCGTTATGCTTCTCGCTCACAGAACCAAAGCAATGGTTACCTCAGGGAAAGTCGACTGACGGTGCTTCTGCTGTGATCGCGTTGGATTTTGCGTGTGTGGGTGTTTTTTTTTTTTTTTGCTGGTTTTTATTTTCGTTTTCCGTTTTAAAAGGAGGCGTAATTTTTTGGTGAATGCTGGAACAAAACATCGTTAGATATTTCAGTGATTTAAGCCGTATCTCGAAAACAGTTTGATTAAATACATGCAGACTTCTTTTGTCCAGGAAATAGGTTGCATTGTAGTTGATTGAAAGTACCCATTCGGTAGAGGAAAGATATTAATAGAGATAAAAAAATATATCAATGACCTTATCTAAAACAGCTTAAAGAAATATATACAAATTTATTTTTATCATTTCATGATAATTTTCTTAAGAAAAAGCTGGCAATGCAATCATTGCGGAAGTAAAATTCTCCATTTTTTTTTAACGAAATCAAGATGATTCAAATTGATGAAAATGTCATTTGTGGATAACCGATGAATACTGATATAAAAACGAAAAATTTATTTTCATATTTTTATGCCAACACCGCATTCAATATAATTGGAAACATGCAGGTTCTCGTGAAAAAGAGAGAGAATGCGTCTGAATTTTATATTTCAGCCGAGTGAAATAATTCAAGCTGAATCATGATTCCTGGCCGAAGCAGGTAGATAAAAATACAGAGACGATTCTCTTCGGTCTCCTTTTTATTTTCCGCCTCTTTTTCTTTTAATGAGAGACCATTAAGGTTAGTCAACCTGGCCGCCTCTGGCCTAAACCAAAAAGCCAAATTATAAGTTGTCTTGGTTTTATCTCCCAGTAAATATTGTCGTCTTGGCCGGCTTCAAACGTTATAACCTATATACTGTATATGTTTGGATATCGAAAATAAATATTGGTCGTAAAGATTTATGTTTTTGCTCTGAAAAAATAGTAGAGAGTCATAACAAATCATAGGCGAGGAGAGAGAGAGAGAGAGAGAGAGAGAGAGAGAGAGAGAGAGAGAGAGAGAGAGAGAGAGAGAGAGAGAGAGGATATATTCCAAATTTATTGCCGTCATATGTTCAGATTGTGAAAAAATAAAGAAATATACCTCTTCACATACACACACACAGAGAGAGAGAGAGAGAGAGAGATCATGGTGGCATCAATAAATAACAATAAAAAAATTAAAAAGTACACCGACAACAATGCATAGAAAGGGTAACAACCACGTGAAACCATGCAAGATAATTATGTACCATGATATCTAGATAAAAAAATCATTGTGTAGAAAGTAGAACCTCATTATTTTACCTTAAAATTTTCCTCTAAACGCCTTTTTCATCTGAGCAGGGGGGTTGGGTGGACATGCGAAGTGGCTCCATTGGATGCTACCCTCCTGAGTCTCAGCAAGTATTTTTAGGGGATGAGGTTGATGAGGTTGCTAGCCCTGCAGATGTTCAAGGGGCTTATAGGACGACGCCATATAAGATTTCTTGGTGGTCACCCTTCCACGAAACGACCGATGGTATAGCGACCGTGTGATTGCCGTCGGCTTTATTATAAATATCATTGTGTTTATAGCGGCTATCTTTTCACTATAAAAATCACTACACTTAAGTTCTCATTGCGTTCGTTACCTGCACCATCATTATTAGGCTGTAGCTCTCTTGGTCTTTTTTTTTTTTTTTTAAGAAACTCATATTCCTCTTATGTAATCATTGCATTAGTTGTACATTTATCTGTCATTTACTCCAAATAGCACCTCGTTAATCTAACCATTAGTCTAACCATTTACTAGCTTTGTTCGTCTACGTGACACTAACCGCCGTATGTAAAGGGATGCAGCGTATTTATTGCATTAAATTTATTTCGTGTTCTTTAGGGCACTATATACATTATAGTAAATTTGATATGTTTTGATTTAATTGCATTATATATTAAATAATGAATTTATGTTAAATTCATAATGTCATAGGTCATATAATCAATTCATATGTTTAACTATTTTATCATCTTTTTGACCCCATAAAAACAACCAAACATTATGCAGTCCCTTGGTGGACCCCCTAAGGCGCGTTCTGTCTTTTTACTCTTCATTTGTTCCATTTTATCTCTTCCAACTTAGCTGTCCATCTTCTCTAACTCCCCGTGTGCCACCCCTCTCTTTTCATTTAGTAACTTATCCTTCAGGACTGTTTGGGAGCCTACGATTGAGAATCAATGATTAATTCAATTATTTTATGATTATGTTTATTATCATTTCATTTTCTTTTGCATATAATATATATATGTATGCATATAAATATATATATTTACATATATATATATAATACATATATTATATGTATATAAATATTTATATATATATATTATATATATATATGTATGTATATATATAAATATATTATATATATATATATATATATATATATATATATATATACACCATATATGGTATATATATATCCAACGTGGGTGTCTTGGCTGATCAGTTATTGGTTAATTTACGTAAAGTTTCAGCCCTGCATGCCAAGAATACGTAACCTGTCTCTAAGCCACGAGTTAACCTCAAAGACAGACATTAATTAATCAAAGGTTGCCAGTTAAGGGTAATTAACCTTAACAAAGAATATTCAAGGAATAAAGACTTTATGATAAACGTTTCGGACAGAAAAATCTCTACTTGTTAAGTTGCATACAACAACACAACAGTTCTATGAGCCCTGCGAATACCAGAGTATTAAAATGGCTAAATCAGTAAACCCGGCTAACGCTAACAAATAATAATTTGGCTTAATTACAATATCCCGTAAGTGGTGAATTGAGAATGAAACAATAAAACGGAAATTCAGAAAAGTTATTAGTCAATGAAGCTTGAACAAGAAAACCTAGTCATAAAGCGCAAACAACGGACACACCAAAAGTCGTGATACTAGCAGTCTTCCCAATTCACTAATTAATATAGACGTAGGAGCAAAAGTGAAGCTAAAGGAACAAACTACTGTAGTCCCTCATTCATGGCCTGTCTCTCTATTAGGTGAGGCGGCCTCTTTACAAAGCCCCAGGCAGACCTTGACAAAGACAAATGCATAGAGTAAAGGGAAAATAAACCATTACTAGAGATTATTGAGTGAAACCTCTCTGAGGTTTAGAGTCCCAAGATATTTTGTTTTTGAACTAAAACTTTGATCGTTATTTTGAATTGCCTGGCCTACCTGCGGGCAGAGATGTTCTCTGTCGAGGTCAATCTGACTAATATTCCTACACTAAATACAAAAAGAAAATGATTTATACAATATATATGAATATATTATTATATATCAAATTGATTGTACACATATTATATACACTCCAACTTCCTAGCAACATCGAAGAACACTCTACGGTGGCACTGTCCAAATGCATTTTATTGCCTGATGGTCATGTTCCTCTAGTTTGCATTTCTAGACTGCAAACAGAGAACATTATTATTTATTTACAAATTTTTACAATAAAACATTCAGAGTAAAATGACTAAAACCTTCCTAAAGGACCAAGCAAAAGGCTGTGACAAGTACCCAGTAGTTTAAAACAAACTACTGTTTAGCTGAGTATTACAAAAGAGAGAGAAAATAGATAAATAAATAAACATACAGACAGAGAAGAAACAGATCAAGATATGTAAAACTTTTATAGAAAATAAAGACTTCGATAATAGGACAAGTACAAAAAAGAAAATGATTTAACAATACTTGAATCTGTTATTATTATCAAATTGATTGTACCACCGTTAAACTCCTAAACATCCTCTACGGTGGCACACAATTGTTTATTGCCTGATGGTCATGTTGAGCTGTTTCTTCTCTGTCTGTATGTTTATTATTTATTTATTTTCTTCTCTCTTTCTTAATACTCAATGCGAGTACAGTAGTTTGTTTTTAGCTTCCTTCTGGGTAGGTTGTCACCAGCTTTTCGCTTGTTCCTTTAGGATAGGTTTTAGTCATTTTACTCTGAATGTTTTATTGTAATTTTAATTTGTAGTTCTGGTTTTATTAGTTTACTGATTGCCATGTTCCTTGTTTGCATATAGAAAATGCAACTATGAGGAGTTATGAAACGTCGGCATATTATATAAAATGCATATGGATAGTGCCTTTCTATGCCTTATATTATATATATATATATATATATATATATATATATATATATATATATATATATATATATATATATATATATATATGTAAGCATATTCTCGATGGTACTCTGTTGCCTTCATTACTGTCATCTTCGTGAAAGATTCCATCGAGATCGTTGTATTCACCTTCTACGTTCATGATGCATATCATTAATATCGTGATAGCATTATTTAGATCGTCATAAAAACGTAGTCAGATTTACTAGTATCATCGGTGTTTTTAAATGATTATCGTCACCAACGTAATCAGTATTGCTGTAAACATCTATTATGGCTCATCATTATAATTAGCAGTATTATCATCATTATCCTGAGGTTCCTTGCCGGTATTTAAAATGGTCAGTGACACACATCTTATGAGGAACGAAGGAAAATATGACAAATTACTTTTCCCAGTTTTTTAGAGCAAACCGCCATTTCTCTCTCTCTCTCTCTCTCTCTCTCTCTCTCTCTCTCTCTCTCTCTCTCTCTCTCCTTCCTTTTAGTTTTGTTTTAATCGAATGAATAAGTTATTCATATTACTTAACTTGTATTATTTTAAAGTCATGTTGAAGATACGAAACAGCATTCACACGCACAGCTGCATGTATCAGTTTGTCTTAATTTGGTCTCTTATAATAAATATGTATGTATATATATATATATATATATATATATATATATATATATATATATATATATTTATATATATACATTTTATATTTAAGATGTGTCTATTTATATATATATAATATATATATATATATATGTGTGTGTGTGTGTGTGTGTATGTGATGTATGTATCAGCTCAGTAATGCACTACTACTATGACTTACTGAAGGCCGAGCATTGCCTTATGAGTAACGGGCTTTGTACCCGAAGGCTATGAGCAAATAATCACAGAATCTGCTCATACGCCGTTTTACATTGTACAAGAGAAATGTTTTTCTGCCTTTTTTTTTTTCTTTAACTTTGAAGTGTTGGCCGATGTTGTCCCACGTCTCTCAAAGAAGAGACATAATTGAATAACTTATATTTCTTCGATTAGGATATTCTCATCTTCAGTTTGATGTTGCCGCCCTTAAACAAGGTGAATATTTTTTAACACACGCAGAGCTGACATTTACTGTCATATCCCCTGAAGTTTTCAGTGTAAATTTTTACGTTTTACTGGATGCTTTACTTGATTCTTTTAGTTTTCCAGTTCCAAGTGCTTGAGGATAAGAATCTAATTTAAACTACTTAAAATATGAATGCAAACACCAAGGTTCTTTTTTGTTTGTTTATTTCTTTCCCAGTCTAAATTTCCTTGCTTCTGTTCGTCCGTTCTTTATTGTCACTTAAAAATAAGAATGCTCTGGATTGCAATGCTCATGTCTCTTAAATCCTTTGTCCCATGAAAGATCTTGAGAGGTTTAGTTTGGGTTTCTATTAATAACAGCTTTGAACAATAAGTTACCGACGGGAACTTTCTTAATTTTATTTCTTGATATTAATCAGACTCTAGATCGCGATGACCGATCACTCTCTCGGTTTTCTTGATTTTATCATCACCTTGTATTAAATGTAATGTTATCACTTGGTTTAAATTTGTGTGTATAGTTATTATTTGTATTTTTTATACGTGTGTATTCATATCTTTTAACGTGTTATTACTGAATCTGAAAATAGAAAGATTGAGCAAAATATGTATTTTGCTTCTTCATGTCGCCTTTTATGAGGATCTTGCTGTCGTAATTTTTTGTAGGCTTTCAATTCTCGACTAGTTAAATTTAGAGTCTGGTCGGCTATGGTTGGTATATTTTAGAAAATGTATGAAGATCGCGCTTTAGTATAACACTATTTTTTCTTCAGCATCATGACCTATTATATTTTTGGAGCATTTTTTCTCTTTTTCTTTCATATGTTTCGCAAATTATTCTCAGAACAAAGAGAAAACCACATGAGTGTGTATAAGGAAGGGAGAGACAGAGTTGCAAACATTGCAGAATTAAAATGAAGGCTGTAAAGAAACAGTTATAAATCAAATCTCTCTCTCTCTCTCTCTCTCTCTCTCTCTCTCTCTCTCTGTTTATTTGTAAAATGGAAAGACAGGAAGCTTCAGCTTTCCGTCTTTCCTAACCAACTTTCAAGACAAGCTTAGTGTGACGAACTGAGGGAGAAGAAGAAGAAGAAGAAAAAAGAATAAGAAGAGGAAGAAGAAGAAGAGAGGCAATAGGAGGGTAACAGAGCGTGAACGACTAGCGCGCGGTTAGAAGTGGGCTAAGGTTCGGCTCATTACAATTTTTACCCTTAAGTACTCCGGACTCAGAGACTCTTCTTGTTTGGCATGGGTGCCATTGCCTTTCCAAGGCTGATTCACGTGAATCTGTGCCTTACGCCAGTGCACTCGAAGGGTGATTTCATGTTCTCGGAGTGGCCAACTCATGGAGGCGCTATTTTGATGTTTTCTCGAGTCTTTCGTTTTCTTTGGAAAATGGTATTTTATCTTTCTTATAATTCACGAATGGCCAATATGTTCTCGAAGAAAGTAGATTATGAGCAAATTAAGCTAATATTTGCGCTGTCATCCATTCGTGTCGTGACGAAGCGTCGTCGGTAATGAGAGAAATATGGGTTAGAGCAGACGTGATTGACACGCGCTTCTGTCTCTGGACTGGGCTGGCGATTGACTTAGAAAGTGAAGAGTAAGATCATGGTCGCAGGAACAACAACAAGAGCAACAGGAACAACAGTAGCTGTTTGCTACTGCAACAGCTGACAGTTGTACTACAAGTGCTTCAACGGCAAGAGTCTCAGGTGCGTCTTGAAGGTGAACCAGTGCTACTGAGTCAGCCTGAGTGTTGGCATTGCCAACATCAACAAAAATTCACATAGGTACTACTTATTTTATTATGCTTTTACTACTATTTGAATAAAAGAACAACAAAAACAACTGCGACTTTCATAAATAAACCAGTCAAAACATATGTTGCTACTACTACTACTACTACTACTACTACTACTACTACTACTACTACTCTTAGGATTGATGCTGTTCGAAAGTTCATCATTTTGATAGATAAGAAACCAGTGTCAGAAGACACAGCAACAAATGATATCATCAGTAACACAATAACAACATGCTGTTCTACGTTAACATCAAATAAGGAAATTTATTGTGAGGGATAAAAACAGAGTAAATAAAGCACAAACAATATGGGCAGTCAATAGAGCGGCAGTTTTTCATTTCCTTAAGTTGCCGGTCCGTAGTTCGATCCAAGGCTTGTCAGCACGAACGTGAGTATTTGGTATTCAGATATTGCAGTATTGTCAATGACATGAGTTCCCTACCCCCAACCCCCATAAAAAAAATAAAATAGATAAACTATGCAAAATACATGTGTCCAAACATCCCCTGACTCAAAAGGCCATAACAAAGAAAAAGTTTTTCGTTAAATAAGGTATACTGCAGTAATGACAAGTTTTCAAGATTTTGAAATAAAAGACAGTCAGTCTTCAGGAGAGATGAGTTTCCAGTGGTAATAAAATTTCAACTTGCTTATTTATCCATTTTTCAGACCTGGGTACAAGATCTTGTGCTCACACACATGGAATATATATCCAGGTAAAACGAGAGTTCGACAGCAGAGCATAAAAAATTAGAAAAATAAAATAAAAAAAAACCAATGCTAAAAAACTTCCAGTTCCGTGCGAGGAAGTTACAATGTCAAGAAAGTTACAGGAAAAATAAACTGCTATTGGTCAGTGAGATTTCACTCCTCCTCATCCTCCTCTCCCCCTCCCCTCTCCCCATCCTCCTCCATCCCTCCTCCCACCTCTTCTTCTTCTTCTTCTTCTTCTTCTTCTTCTTTCTTCTTCTTCTTCTTCTTCTTCTTCTTCTTCTTCTTCTTTTCAAGTGCTGGGTCTTATACAGTCTCCTGTATGACATGTTGAGCATGCAGTTGGAAATTGAGGACGTGGATATGATTTTGATTTTGGTTCCTCGTTTTTCTTTTTTTATTCCTAGTATTAGACCTTTTAGTAAAATATAGTCTTTCTGTTTTAGAGAGAGAGAGAGAGATCTAATATATAATTGTGTTGTGGTCATGCTGATTATTTTTTTTTCTTGTGCATGTCCCTCTGCTGGTCAGCTGTTGGGTACCTTTCTCTCTCTCTCTCTCTCTCTCTCTCTCTCTCTCTCTCTCTCTCTCTCTCTCATTTTTTGCTTGCATTACGTAGATGATTCCGGTTTTCTTTCTCAGAATAATTTTCGGTTACTACCAAAAATAAAAATAAAAATTTATTTCTTTGAGAAAATTTAATTTCAAGACTAAATATAGCATAATTTCTTCTGATCTTTCATATTTCCTTTCCTCTAAGTGTTAAATTTGCCCACACAAACATACATACATACATATATGCATAATATATACATATATATATATATATATATATATATATATATATATATATATATATATATATATATATATATATATATATATATATATATATATATATATATATATATATATATATATAGAGAGAGAGAGAGAGAGAGAGAGAGAGAGAGAGAGAGAGAGAGAGAGTTTAAGAATCAGAGACACAAATTGCTTTTTATTTCTGTTTAATTTTATGGGCAGCATCACGTAACTTTCTTCTCTTCCCGAAAGAAAGAAAGAAAGAAAAACTTTCACTGATACCTGGGAAGAAAAACTGGTTGGGCGAGACAAGGCGAAGAAAAAAAAAAGTTGAACTTGTGTTGAAGAAAGAGATAAAAAAGAAAACGCCAAGAAGCATAATTCTTGAAGGGTTGCCGATCACTAATTGTTTATAAGTGCTTGGAAGTAAATAATCATTTTCTTAAAGATATAAATCAAGATTAGCCTAAATCCAGGATTATGGATGCGTAGATATAGATAAACAAATAAAAGACAATTAGAAATTTCTAATCCTCCTTTTCCAGAAATATTTGTTAATAGGGGATCATTTACATTCCACCACCCTTAGATTGCAGTGTTTGAAGACAATTAACACTTGTTAAAAACAATTAACACTTCTTAAGACCTGATCGAATTGTTCACGTTGAAACGGTGGCTACAACATCATTCAAATTTCCGAAATATTTTGGTTTTATTTCTGGCATCCCTTGAACTTCATTTCTTTTTGATAAGTATGAGAAGCTATGGAACCTATATACGCCCAAATATTCAAATGATTAATATATATATATATATATATATATATATATATATATATATATATATATATATATATATATATATATATATATATATATATATATATAATTCTCCTTCATGTTCCAGACTGAAATAAGGCATGTGACATGCACGAAGGCATTATAATACTGGTATTTTTTTTTCACCAATACTCGATTAAAGTTTATATCGAACTCTTTCGGTTCGTGTAGAGGTGCTTTCTAATGTATTTTTTACTAGTTTTTGTTTACTCACGTCAGCTTTTCGTCAGCCTTATCTCTATTGTAGATGAGGCGTTCAGCATTAAAAGGGCCTCGCCACAAAAATAACTTTTGAGTTATAAGCCATCATATTTTTGGAAATTCAAACTGCTCTAATTTCTTTATTTTTCAAGATACAAAGTCGAATTTTGTATCAGATGAAGTATTTGCAATCAGGAATAGAATAGTATGTATAAAAAAATTACATTTGAACCCCACCCCCTTTTTTTTTGGAAGAAAAGGGGGGATTATTGTAAAGGTGATCAGGCGAAAAACGCCATTTTCAAAAGTTGGGGCGGAGGCCCTTCTCATGCTGAACGCCTGATATAGATTTCATTTCTTAATTACTCTCACACGGTTAAATTCTTGTAATTCACTTTAAACCAGTTTCCTATTTTCTTTTCGATTCTGCATCACTGATTCTTCAGTTTCATGTTTCATTTTACATGAGTTTAATTAATTCAGATTGACTTTACATAAGTTTCTTACTTTCATTTTTATTCTGTATCAGATTAATTTCTTATGCTTGATTTTGTATTACTTTAAGTTTTTCCTTTAGATTCCGTATCATCTTGATTGGTTAATTTTAATTTATATAAGTTTTTTTCGATTCGGTGTGAATTTATTTTCATTCGTTTCTGTTTGTTGCATTGCATCTTTTCGATTCTATATCAGTTTAATTTTTTCATATCTTTTCCATATGTTTCATTTGCTCTTTTAGATTTTATGTCTGGTTCATTATTTCCTTTCGCTTCTATATCTGTCTCATTTTCCTACCCATTCTACATCAGGATCATCATATTAAACTCGATCCTATTTTATCTTGTTTCATTTTGTTCAACTGTTACATTTTTATTCAGTCTATTCAAGGGTTGCATTTTTGAGGGAAAGTGTGCATTGAAATAGAACTCTTGTACAGATATAGAGAAATGTACTCTCTTAGGAAGCTGCACGCCCTGTACAGTTGTTCAAACATGTAGCCTTTCATTACGATTCCTCAATGACCGTTTGGTCGGTATGCAGAAATGCGCAGGGTACTGTTGACACAAAAGAAAGCCCAGAGAAAGCCTATTAAAGAAAGTCTCTGCAACCTTTAATACTTTTATTTTTATTCTTAATCACCTCCCCGACCGCTTCCCCCCAACCCGCCCCCCACCCCAAATGCAACCCCATACCTGGTCTTTCCCGTAAATTGTGAAATTATCCCCGCATGACTTCACAGATGGAATTCGATCCTAGGCTTGTATGTGACCGCGGCTAAGTTATATCAAAAAGTGTTCGATCCACGTCTGTGGTGAGTGGAAAGGTAACTAAAGAGGATCAGATTAATTTGTTATGGTTTTTTATTGGTATAAGATATTTTGGTTATTAGTTTTGTATTTTTTTTACTCGCTGTCGTTATTTAGGAGTTAATATTAAGGCTGGGTTGCAGCAAAGGCATTTGATACATTTATTTTTATAGGGGCTTTGATTAGTGAAATGTGTTGCGATTGTCCTGTTCACGTCTTCATTGGTTGATGTTGTCGAGACATATTAATAGAATGGTTTATTTAGGTGGTCTTATTTATTTCTATCTTGGTTTTAGTTAGTGAAAGATGTTTTGGTATGATGTCCTAAATTCTCTAAATTGATGATGTTGTTACTTCTCGATGTTATTGGTCTTCTGATAGCGACATCGATTTTGATTAATATTTCCTCAATTTTGTTGCGTGAAGTTATTGTCGTGTTTCCTTATATTCTTTGCTTATTGACAATGTCATTATTATTGTCTGCTATTATTATTATTACCAGCAATGATACGAGAGCGCATTTTATTTTATTGCCTGTAACCAGTCACTAATGTGAGCAGAGCTCCATCTTGTGTTTCGAATCTTGACATAAATCTTCCAGATGAGGTCAGGAGTGACGGTCTCAGAGTGCGTGTTATTAACACACTTATTGGATCCAAGGTTTCTCCATCCTCGAAGGTAGGCGATGCTTCCGGGAAGATGAGATGAAATCCAAAGCAGGTTTTGGCAAAGGGATGCTGAGGCATCCGTGAGACCGAATGGGCAAGTAGTAAAGAGGACCGAAGGACCGAAGAGCTTTCGTGACCAAAAGAACATAGATAAATGTAATATCCAAATTAACGTTTTTCAATGCAATAAACATCAAATAAAAAGAGAGAAAGCACTGCAATAAAAATTAAGCCTTTTCCAAGAAATTACAAGTAAGATCTAGATAATGAATAAAAGAGAGACCCAGCAAAGAAAACCTTTTTTTAAATATTATAAAAAATTTGATAATTCAACAGATAATAACTAAAACGAGGTGACAACCAGTAGTTTTAAATTCAATAAAACTAGAAAAAACTAAAAAAAAAAAGAAAAAATCGTATTTCTAAACTTTCTCTGAAAAGATGAGAAAGAGAGAGAGAGAGAGAGAGAGAGAGAGAGAGAGAGAGAGAGAGAGAGAGAGAGAGAGAGAGAGAGAGGCATAAACCGTTTCTTGTATGAAACAGAGACTGAAGTAATGCAGCGACTGGAGTGACTGCCGTAACAAGTGGTAGAATTACGGCGCATGACGATAGAAAGGCGAAGAGAAAGCAGCGCCTGTCGTAAGACCCATTATGCTGTTATAGAAGACCTGATCGACGCCCTCAGTGACAGGCTCTCCGTGCAGCAATACCTGTTACCGAAAGCACCGCGTATAGAGCCTGGCGGGTAATGACGATGATAACAAGAGCAGGAAAATAATAACCTTGTTATGAAATGTCATAGGAGAGTGACGTGGATTAGTGTTTTTACATAATTTGACGTTGTACTGAACCACTGATGTAGTGTAGAAAGTACTACATCTGCACCGTTTATTTTTGCGTTGTTTATACATCTTGTTACACTTTTTGTTCCGTTAAGTGTCATGTGGATTTGTATTGTATTTTTGTCTTTAGCATTTATACTTTCATCTCGCTGGTATAGCTATTTGCTTGTTTGTTCTTTCATCTAAGTAAAAAAAATTGCTATTATTCAAT
>NC_089746.1:21537760-21545260 GCF_040412425.1 Macrobrachium rosenbergii
GGCCGCGGCTCATTCAGCGTTATACCGAAACCACTGAAAGATAGATCTATTTTCGGTGGCCTTGATTATAAGCTGTGGCGGCTGAACAGAAAACTGGATTGCGCCGAAGAAACTTTGGCGCATTTTTTAGTGTTTTATTGTTAAGTTTTACAGATCTTGAATCCCTTAGACAATACGGTAAGCACCTTATGCCTAATTTTTTTTCCAACAGTTCTAAACTGCTCGAAATTACCATTCTGATAGGCACTGCAGGTTCTAATTCCAAACATCTCATCGCTCGGAATTGCATATCAGACCAACTTTGGACATGTAAGTCTTCTGAAAAAAAAAAATTGCTACCTCGAACCATATTTGTTCTTAGGACGTAAGCGCTTGGGTTATTCCCATATCCTCATTTGCATAATCTCACGAAGTTGGAAGTGATCAAGTTCAGTAATGTGATAAAAAAAAAAATAACCTAAAATAATGCCATCCGAGTATTTTCTTTACATTTGACCATCCTTTACCTCTCCCATTTCCGCAACGTAAACTCCTACGCGTTTATCTCCTACTTACTTTCAAATGTCTGAAGGAATAACCGCTACAAAATAAAAGACAAAACATAAAAAACAAATCTGACAGCTCGCATCATAAACAAGCACACGGTCCATTTAGTTCCTTTCCTTGGAAATTAGGGTCAAAAAGAAGAAAAAAATAAACTTTCTAATGGTTGTAAAACTGAGGTTGGTGGGAAAGGGAATTTTTAATTGTAGAAGACTTCCCTCCCAACAAAAAAGAAGAAGGAAAAAGTAAAAAGGAAAATTTTCATCACAACATATTCTCACTAATTAAAGGACGAAGCTTCCTCATTTGGGGAAAGTAGGTTTGTGAGGTGGGACTGTTATGTTTTTTTGTAAAGGACTTTAATGTAAACAGGTGGTTGAGATACTTGGCCAGGTACGTTTTGTGAGAGTAAATTGTGTTTGGTTAGGAAACTTTACCTCTCTCTCTCTCTCTGTATATATATATATATATATATATATATATATATATATATATATATATATATATATATATATATATATATATACAAGTATACTGTATATATAAATTATATATATATACACAAGTATACTGTATATATAAATTATATATATATATATATATATATATATATATATATATATATATATATATATATAGCGTATATATAAATACCTACATACATACTCACATATATGTATATATTTATTGATTTATTCATTCATTCATTCATTCATTCATTCATTTATTATTAAGCCATTTTCTAAGACAGGGGGTTAGATCAGAGGAAATACAATGAGACATTCATATTTTAACTGATGATAAATAATATACACACGCAGGCACACACACAAACACATACACACACACACACATATATATATATATATATATATATATGGGTGTGTATATATGTGTAAATGTACATAAAAAAGAAAAAGATTTTGAAAAGTGGAATGATAATCATATAATAATTAGCTATGGACGATTGTTCATGACTCTCCAGACCTGCGTATGGAAACCGTTTTCCTGGAATCGTTGAAAGCGCATGCGCGAACATACGTTCTGTAATAACAGAAGTTGGCCACGGAAGAGGGTCACTCCGTCATCAGGTAATGTAATGATGTTCAAATATGAAAATGGCTTCTTAGAATTATTCCCTCCTCTCTCTCTCTCTCTCTCTCTCTCTCTCTCTCTCTCTCTCTCTCTCTCTCTCTCTCTCTCACCAGGTAATGTAATGATGTTCAAATATGAAAATGGCTTAGATTATTCCTTCCCTTTTCTCTCTCTCTCTCTCTCTCTCTCTCTCTCTCTCTCTCTCTCTCTCTCTCTCTCTCTCTCCCTCTCTCTCTCTCTCTCTCTCTCTCTCTCTCTCTCTCTCATTAGGTAATGTAATGATGTCCAAGTATGAAAATGGCCTCTTAGAATTATTCCTCTCTCTTCTCTCTCTCTCTCTCTCTCTCTTCCATTGTACTGTTGACTGCGATGCACTGCTATCTGTCAGTGGTAATTTAATTTCACCTGAAAGGTTTCCATTATGTGGAAATTTGATAGAAAGGAGGAGAACCTAACGCAGGCAGTAAGCGTCAACTAATCAAAGGGATGCCGACTTACACGCCAGCAGATTAAAAGCAGCTGCACCCTTAAGAACAAACTTGACTAGAATAATATTATAAATAAGAATAACACTAACTGCAACGTAAGCAGTAATTTTAAAACCAAAAATGGACATGATAATTATGAATATTGTAATGACAACGAAAACTGCGTATCATAAAAAAATTATTTACAGTATTTCAGAGTAATAATTGTCAAAAGAAATGGCCTTGAGAGCATGCAGTCTACGTCCAAAGATCAAGAGAGAGAGAGAGAGAAAGAGAGAGACTGAGGGAGTGAGAGAAAGAGAGATTGTCCTCTCGTTTAATTTCATATTTGTTATTTTTCTATACAACATTTGAAATGTACGAGTCATACCATAAGAAGGCTGAGTGGTCGAGTACCAAAAATTCTCCTATATTTTCTATCTGTAGATTTCCTCTCTCTCTCTCTCTCTCTCTCTCTCTCTCTCTCTCTCTAGAAATATCTGAATACTCTCTCTCTCTAGAAATATTCTTTCTCTCATTCTCTCTCTCTCTCTCTCCGCCGGAAACCCCCCAGCATCCTGCTGCGTTGATCGTGATGTTCCAAAACTTGTTTCCTTGACCGTATCAGGTCGTTATTGTTTTCCGATCTCTTCCTGTCCTGCGATATAGGTCGGCACACTTTCGATCGTTAAATCATGTGAATGTTCATTATCGTGTTTATTTGAATTTCGTTTCCCTTCTTTTTTATTTATTTTGGCTAATAATTTTAATTCGTTTATCTCTCCTTTTTGTATTTTGCTTCATCTGTGAACGTTATGCTTCCTCCAGCATTCTTTATTATCATTACCTTATCAGTTGAATTTTTTAATAAATTTAATGTTTTATTTATTGGATCGGCTTTCATTGGATTTAAATTGATGTAAGAGCTGTCGTGGTCATTAAATCGTCCGATCGTTTTGCGTCAAACTCATTCATTTTCACGTTTCCCTCTTTTGGATGTTTCCACAACACGAGATCGTTTATTTTCCCTCGTTATAGTTGTTTTTTATTTATTTATTAAAGTGTGTACAAAAGCATTAGGCCATAAATATCGCTTGACCAGTTCCCTATTCATTGGGAATTTTCTTACACCCGAGGGGAATCATAGCTAATAAGTCACTGCCTATCGTTGTTTCTAAACTAATTAACGATTCGTATCCTGCTTAATTTTCGTGAAGAAAAGTCACGAGTGTATAGGTGACAAAAGTTCACACGCACACACTACACACAAAACACACACACAAACACACACACACACACACACACATATATATATATATATATATATATATATATATATATATATATATATATATATATATATAACTTTATCACAATCACAATTGTTCTGTGCATTGATGCAATTACTAACAGGACCTCATTCAAACTGGATGGTATCTAACAGAGATATTTATTAAAAAAAGTTACAAACTTTCCAGGATACTTAACAGTGAGGACTGTTTATCCCAGAATGCATGTAAATTTTTTAAATAAATACCTCTGCTAGATACCATCCAGTTTGAATGAGGTCCTGTTAGTAATATATATATATATATATATATATATATATATATATATATATATATATATATATATATATATATATATATATATATATATATATATATATATATATGTGTATATGTATGTGTATATATATATATTATATATATGTATGTATTATATGTATACATATATGTTTGTGTGTGTTAAAATAATGTAATGACTAATGTTGTAACTAAATCTAGTTCCATCTTCTTCAGACCTAGTGCTCGTTTTCTTCCTGACAAAAGAAAAAAAAAAACCGAGTCCGAGGAACTGGGTGTAATTTGCAGTTTAAAACGTTACTCCTCCCCTTCGCTGGGGATAACTGGGTCACGGATTTAGGCTGGAGTTGCACCTCTTGTAAAGAGTAATCTGTTATGTATTACACGTATGCAACGCATAAATGCATATAAAACTAAGATCTTGAATGATATTTATTATTATTGGTGCTGCTTTTCACTGCTTCATTGTATGAAATACAGTAATCATTATTGTTGCTACTTTTCACTACTTCATTGTATGAAATATATTAATCATTGTTGGTGCCGCTTTTCATTGCTTCATTGTAAGAATATTTCCAGTTGTCGACTGCTCCCGTATGCAAACTACATTCAGTTAAATAAGTTTGACTTAATAACCCAAACTCATTCATATATCCAAGTCTGGGTAGCGAATATAACTTAGACGTAAAAGTGTGACAAGTGTGCAATTAACAAAGAATTGAGCACAGACTGAGGATGTCATTCCGAGTGTGCTCTCTTTTCTTGACGTGCTGTGTGCTCGAAAGATAAGAGAGTGAAATAACTGTTGCACTGTCGGTGTAGTTCTGCCGGAAGCAGTTGGACTTGACATATTTCTCTGGACTGAAACTACTTGTTTCAATTAATATAAATAACGAATATCAATATGAAAATACTGTGACTGCGCTTTCCTGACGAAATAACTTTAAATTAACTGAGCGCATGTTTTTAGGTAAAACTTGTTCGCTATTTTAGGTAAAAGAGAAGCAAGTAACTTGACACTGACAAAATAAGGCTGAAACTAGTCATTGGGTTTTCGCGGTAATGTAAGCAATTGTCACTAATCTGTACGCGCCGTGCGTGTGTGATACGGAATACATCGGGCCCTGCAAAGCTCACTCCCGAGGCATGTCTGTTATTATGACGCGTCACAACGTAAGAATTAGCGTAGATGAAAAGACAGTGTTGTAAACAATAACTGATGTTAAAAATGGAATGTAGTGTAGTCGCCCGGGGCTTCTGGTTTGGGTGGGGAATGGGGAGCTCAGCGCCCACACCCGGCTCATGTTTGTCAGTGGGTGGGGAGTTGTGGAGTCGGGGAGTGTGGGGGGATGTTGTTGGACGATGTGGTTTGGAAGATCAAAAGCGAAGTAGCTCTGACTGGTACTGACGGAAACAGCAGCACCGTCAAGGGAAAGTCGACCTTTCTTTGATTTACTTGAAAAAATGGTTGAAATTGGGGTGACTTGGGGATTCCAAGTGGCTTGCTGTATGTTAATGGAACTTTGGTGTTTGTAATAATTTGGTTTCATATTGGGCTGTTGTTACGACTTCCCTTTGCGTGAATTGCCTCTTATGACTTGTAATTCACTCGGTTTGTGTAGTCCATGTTGGCATATTGCTGGCTTAATCAGTTTGAAATACGCCCTTGTTGAGGAGGGTGTTTGTGAGTTTGTTAAGGAAAAAAGTTTACTGATAATTGTTGACATAACGAATAATAAAGTTCAAGAAACAGAACGACGAAAACTGCATTCAACAGAACTGAAAGGGATACCAGCTGATAAACAGATTACTGAAACATCTAAAAACAACGATAAAAGACATTATTTAGGAAACAATCGAAACAAAGAAAATCGAGAAGCGCAACCTGATTGCATCACCACCTTCCTGCCTCGCACCGTGATACACAATCGTTTCTTTTCTCTCTCACGTAATCGATAAGACAAACCCTAATTTGGGTCTACAGATCCCCTTGAGTGGCGGGACTGGGCTGGGTAGGGGTTGGGGGGGAGGTGGGTGTTGATGACGACGGAGGAGCCCCTGAAAATTAGCGCCCCCAGTCTACCCCAGGTCATAAAACAATAGCCTGGAGGAGGTGGATGACAGAGTAGGAAGGATGAGGCCCTTCCGTGCCAATAAGACACTTCCTCCGAGACTCACTTCGCCAGGTACTGCCAAGGACGTGCGTCCTCCCATGTCGGAAGGAAATAAGCTTTTTTTGTCCGTATCTTTTTTTTTGTGGATTGGGTCCACACCTGTAGGGTAGTGGAGTCCTGTGGGAATGAGGACAAATTTTGCCTCGAGCTGGTACAAGTATGATAGTTAATCTAGTGTGATTATGCACGCTTATATCATCGAATGAATTACCACATGTACTGATTTGAATATGTAAATGATTATATATGTTTCTCTACTGAGACTGTAAACCAGTTAGATTTTGCTAAAGTATCACTTCCATTTAGATTTAAAAATAAATGCTTATCTTGCTCTACTTGTAGCTGTTGAAACTATATATATATATATATATATATATATATATATATATATATATATATATATATATATATATATATATATATATATATATGTATATATATATATATATATATATATATATATATATATATATATTTATATGTATATATACATGTATATATATATACATATACATACATACATACAGTATGTGTATACGTACTTGATATACATACGCATGTATACACAAAATTTCATTTGGTACAAGCAGCAACAGTACAGTATATTCTTTCGTGTGCTCTTTTTCTACACGCACACACACATACACGTACTCATATGTGTATGTATGTGCGTATGTGTCTAAATGTTTGTAAATAAAGATACAGTGCAAATTAATGTTTAATTGAAACTGAGGCACAAGCTAGCGTGGTTTAGGGCTATATTTCTTTCCGAATTCCTTCAGGTCTCACTTAAAATTTCCGGCTACCCGTCTTTTGCTCTCTCTCTCTCTCTCTCTCTCTCTCTCTCTCTCTCTCTCTCTCTCTCTCTCTCTCTCTCTCTCTCTCTCTCTAAAAAAAAAGTCACGAACCCCAAACGACAGGACCCATGGCACCCTCAATAAAATTCGGAGGGCTGCGAGACCGCAATAATTCATTGAATGGGCGTCTATGAACCGCCAATCCAGACAATGAATGAATGGCACCACAGCCTTGACCCCCCCGCCTGACCTCTCGGAGGTCAGCTCGAGGTCAGAATGTGAGCTACGCAGACATTAGCCCGAGAAAATGGGGGAAAAGAAATGGCCTCCTTTACGTCCTCTTTACTACCAGTCTCTGTCTACCTCCTCATTCTTCTTCTTCTTCTTCTTCTTCTTCTTTTTATTTCGTGCTGATGTTTATTTGTTTTTTGTTTCTCGCCATGACGACTGTTCCAGTTTTGCCCTTTTTTTTGTCTTTCTTCATTTTGTGTTTGTTTCTTTGTTTCTTTGATCATCCACTATATTTGAATTTTGATGTTTGTCACGTGCTGCCCTCTATCGGAATATTTATTTTGTTGTGAATTCACTATTATCATCATCGGGTATTTTATATATTTTTCTTATCCATTACTTCGGTGTTGATAAACTGTTTATACTTTCTACTCAATTTTCAGTCAGTTTACCAAATTATCTCTCTGTCCCAAGATCGATCCCGGGAAGCGGGAGAAACTACGAAGGTCTGTTGTGTTGAGCAGTGGTTTATGTACTTCATAGTTAGGTGGCTGCGGTGGTTCGCAGCTAGAATGGAGAAGGGCAAAGAGGTATCAACCTCCTGCTT
>NC_089746.1:21547760-21560260 GCF_040412425.1 Macrobrachium rosenbergii
TAGGCTAATTTATATGAAAACGATTGGAAGATTGTTAATAAAAGATTACCTTGATCAGCAGTTTCAAGGACACATTATGTGAATCTATCATGGTGTGTGATGTCTGCGTCTGATTGCATTCTGTGTTGTTTTGAAGTTGTTGTGAATAAGCTTTGAAAATTTATTATTATTATTATTATTATTATTATTATTATTATTATTATTATTATTATTATTATTATTATTATTATTATTATTATTATTATTATTATTTAGAATATGAACCCCTTTCATATGGAACACGGACACAGGGGCCACTGACTTGAAATTCAAGCTTCCAAAGAATATTTGGTGTTCATTCGAAAGAAGCAACAGAAGGTCATGGGAAATACAGAAAGAGGAGATCAGTTATTAGAAAAAAATCCTTATATTAAAACAGGTTCACCTACATGTTACTGAAAATATTTCGGTCTCCGCAAACTTCCTTCTCTTTAGTTGTCAAATTATTCGCTGATCTTTTTAAGTTGTGGTTAATACATTATAGAATCATATTTATGAATAATAATAATTTCTGAGTACGTATCTGTGCATCATTTGTTTCAAGACGCAATATTTAATGGATTTTTAAATTTTAAAGTTATTTATGAACTTACCTTTATTCTTATATTAATTTTCCTAATTAAATATGTCAATATTCTCATACATGTATATGTAATATATACATATGAGTACATATATATATATATATATATATATATATATATATATATATATATATATATATATATATATGTGTGTGTGTGTGTGTGTGTGTGTGTGTGTGTGTGTGTGCAGAATCTACTGGTCACTTTTACCAGATACATATGCAATTGTAATAACCACAATGCCTTCTTAACTTCTCGAATTCTTCGCGCTTTTTTGGATACGCCTGTCACTACAAAGCCTTAAGATCCAAGTGCAAGAAATTGAAATGGTGGTGATGTCCGGTCGCGCGAACGGACATCACAACCACTACAATTTCTTGCACTTAGATCTTAAGGCTTTGCAGTGACAAGCGTATCCAAAAAAGCACGAAGAATTCGAAAAGTTTAGAGGGCATTGTGGCTATTATAATTATATATACATAGATATAGTATATATTTCATTAACATTTTTTGAAATGAAAATAATTATTTTCTGTATTGTTTCACTTGTATCGTAGATAATTCCCTTACTAGGCGTGGCTCCAGCAAGAAAGAAAGGTACCGGTTCGAAAATGTGATCCCTGTGCAGAAAATTGACACAATTTTAGCTGTTAAATATTCTTTGAAATGCTCATAAGTAGCTCGTCGAAGCGTCACTTTATGCACTAAGCGATTCACCTGCAAAATAATGCCTTGGCATTTCAATAACTCCTAAAAGGATTATTATTATTATTATTATTATTATTATTATTATTATTATTATTATTATTATTATTATTATTTATTTTACATGAATTTACATATATATGTATTTATATATTTATATATTCACTGTATATATATATATATATATATATATATATATATATATATATATATATATATATATATATATATATTTAATGATGTAACAACTATATACATATATATATATTATTATTATTATTATTATTATTATTATTATTATTATTATTATTATTATTATTAGTATTAATGGTTCCGTTTTCTCTCTCCGCAGGACCTAGTATATGGGCGTTTGTTGGCTTCGTTATCTGGGGGGTTCTGGTCGCCGGCGACCTCCCACCCCACTTAGAACATCTTCGGCCGCAGGGAAGAGCCATAGACACCAATAACTATTGTGAGTAGACTATATAAGAAACAAACAAACAAAAATTAAGACTCGTTACTTGTATATTACTGACTTTTATCTTTCTCCACATGTTCTGCATGGCCAGTGTATGTGTTATTATTATTATTATTATTATTATTATTATTATTATTATTATTATTATTATTATTATTATTATTATTTAGAAGATATCATAAGGAACAGTCCTACAGGGGCCATTTACTTGAAGTTCAGGCTTCAAAAGAATATGGTGTTGATTAGGAAAAAGTAACTGAGTGTAATAGGTAATACGGAAAGAAGAGAGCAATTATTAGAAAAGAAAAATTAGATTAACAAATTAATAAATACAATGATAAAACTGTAGGTAAATGAGTGAATTATATATATAATATATATATATAAATTATGTATATACATATATATATAAATTATACATATACATATGTATATATATATATAAATTATATATATGTATATATACATATATACAGTATATGTATATGTATCAGTCGAGAAACATTCCAAGCCCCATCCTGGTTCAAAGTATTTTTAATTTAATTTATTATATTTAAAAATGGCACAATCTTCGTTTGAACGTGCTTTTTTTCCCATTTTCTATACGTATGTATATCTATGTATGTATGTACCTGAACGCATAATATGCATCAAAAAGTAAACCTTAACTCAATAAGTTTATGTAGTATATCCATCATCACATTTAGGGAGACAGCACGTTTTTGATTGAAAAATCAAGGGTGACACGAAACGTAATCACTGTATCTCGCGCACCTCATTCTTAATGCCAGTGAAACCTGAATTTATTCCGTTAAGATTACACCAGCAGCAAGCAAACAGAAGACACACGACCCAGAATGGATCTGCCACGTCATCTCTTTCGGAGAGAAGATATATAAATCAGGGAGTTCTAATCACCGTCGTTATTCGAACGATGAAAAAAAAAAAAAAAAAAAAATAGAGTCGAGTCACGGAAAATGAAACTAAATATTAGATTCGTTTTCTGGATTGCTATTTTTTTTGTATTTGCTTCTTCACATTTTAAACAATTGTAACCGAGGAGGTGATTGAGTGAAGCCATTCTATATCAGCTACATTTTCTGGATTGTTTTTTTTCTATTATCTTCGCATTTTGAACAAAGGTAACGGAAGATGTCCTTAAGTGATGTGATTCTAAACATTGGCAGGCTCAGATTGTGAATTGATTTTATTGCTTTAATTCGATTTATTTTCAGTTGCTGATTCATGGGCACTGAATTACGTTCTTCAAGGTTGTATTAATGAATTGCTTTTGTATTTTTAAAATTTTTTACCAATCAAACTAGTGTTTTGGCAAATTTCAATTTCAACTTTTTTGAGGCTCTGTTTGACGGCTCTATTAGTGTCTTAGCATGAAATATTGTATTTGCTTATTTATTTGTGTTGATGAATCGATTTTGTATTTTTTGAATTTTTTTATTAATCAAACTGGTGTTTTGGCAAATTTCAATTTGAATTTTCATGAGGCCTTATTTCACGGAGATCTGCGCCTTTATTTTTTTAGCATAAAATGTAGTCATGGTTTATTATTATTATTATTATATTATTATTATTATTGTGAGTAAAATCCACAATTATATAGTAAATATATTACTATGTAAAAAATCAAAGACTTTCGAACACCTGAACGGTGTTCTCATCAGTGTTAACGTTAACATTGATGAGGAACACCGTTCAGGTGTTCGAAAGTCTTTGATTTTTTACATAGTAATATATTTACTATATAATTGTGGATTTTTATTACTCAGATTGTTTTTCACGAAATTGTGAATCTATTATTATTATTATTATTATTATTATTATTATTATTATTATTATTATTATTATTATTATTATTAATTGTAATAATAATAATAATAATAATAATAATAATAATAATAATAATAATAATAATAATAATAATATTTTTGTTTCTGACTTGTTTATCTTTATCATATCACAGATCGTTTATCTATTTATCATATCAGTGATCAATTAATTACTGAACACTAGTTTTATTTGTTTAAGAAAACGATGCTTGCCAGTCGGGAACATACTCACTGTGATTTCGATACTTTTCCCGTCACAAAATCTACTTTTTCAGTTTTCTATAAAAAAAACTATTGTGTCGGCTTTGTGTCCGTCCGCACTTTATTCTGTCCGCACTTTTTCTGTCTTCCCTCAGATCTTAAAAACTACAGAGGCTAGAGGGCTGCAAATTGGTATGTTGATCATGCACCCTCCAGTCATCAAACATACCAAATTGCAGCTCTCTAGCCCCAGTAGTTTTTATTTTATTCAAAGTTAAAGTTAGCCATAATCGTGCTTCAGGCAACGATATAAGATAGGCCACCACCGGACCGTGGTTAAAGTTTCATGGGTTGTGGCCCATACAGCATTATACCGAGACCACCGAAAGATAGATCTATTTTCGGCGGCCTTTATTATACGCTTAGGCGGCTGTACGGAAAACTTGATTGCGCCGAAGAAACTTCGGTTCCTTTTTTGACTTTTGTTTTGAGGCCGCGCTCCCATTGCTTTCGTTGTGGCCTGAATCTGGAATCGTTCACTTTCTCATTACTGGTTGGTGTGAATATGGACTGCAGCTTAATTGCCCAGATGAGACGGTCGATAAATCTCAGAAAAATTGAGATTTTTATATTTGTCAAATAGGAAAAAAAACATTTTCCTTAATATGTTTAAGTTTAACAGTAACTGGCGATGATGCCTCTGACAGCTAAGAAGGAGAGGAGAGCTCTCTCTCTCTCTCTCTCTCTCTCTCTCTCTCTCTCTCTGATGAGCATGCAGTTTCATTTCCTAGCATTTTAATGTTTTTTCGATTCCCGATCCCATTTCCATTTTCTTAAAACGACAAGAATTTGGATTATCGTAACAAAATAATCTTAAAACTTTTATAAGACAAGAAGCGAAAAATGTAAAGTATTTGAACAGGGTTTTCAAAATGTATGCAACTTTTCCATTAAACTAGGCCTAGATATTACACATGTTTATTTGATGGTGATTCCTTGAAAGAAATGAGTGCTTTGGGACATTTATGAATTTGGCCCTGAAACTGAATCAGTGGATTGGAGTTTTTAGACCTGGATGGCAAAGGTTAAGAGAACAGTGCATTTATATAATAAGCCTCTTTATGCATTTTACAAATCATCTTCTGGATTGGGAACAAATCATCTTCTGGAGGGAACAGGGTATAGAATATCCTTGGACAGAAATGGATCTGCTTAGACGGTTTTTAAAAATTTATGCACCTGGAGTTTTATTTAAGAATCTTTACTCGAAGAGAAATTCTGAAATAGAAACCGTACGATATAAATAACGAGACCCAGAAGCCTTGAACAAAAATTACGCAGGAAGAAGGTATAAGAAATTAATTTCTTCTCCAATGAGATAGTGAGAGTCTCGTGAAGATCATTTTTAGAGTGTATCAGATAGAAAACGCTTTCTAGGAAAGAGAATATTTCTTAGTAGGCTATAATACGATATAATATACTCTTATCATTACAGTTACATGTGTTAACAGTGGTGTTTTACGAAGCGTGTTTCACGTCATGTTCTTGACAACAATTTCCTCAATAGCGTAATCGCAGTTCCCAGCACCAGAAATAACTCGTAAAATGATGATATTTGACGTTCAGGCATGAGATTTTTCAAAGAAATGTAGAATCAAAAAAAAAGAAAGAAAGAAGGAAATATAGAAAAGAAAAATAAAGAAATACAGAAAGAAAGAAAGAAAGAAAGAAATACAAGAAGATAAAAGAAAGAAAAAAGAAATACAGAAAGAACGAAAGAAAAAAGAAAAACAAGAAGAAAGAAAAAAAGAAAAACAAATTCACGCTTCTATGTTTACTCACAAAATCTAGTGTGATAAGATGTATAAAAAAAAGCCTCTTGGTTGGTAGGACATGCCTTACGTGATAGTAACAAAAAGAAAGAAAAAAGAAACTGCAAAACTACCTTGAAAAATTCTTATATATATATATATATACATATATATGTATTGTATGAAGCATCATACTTTTTACCATGCCGCGTCAAAGTCAAATTCTTTCATGGAGTGCTGGTTTCCCTTGATGATTATTTTTTATAATGGTTCATTATAATTGATTTCAGACTGCATAAAATCTCCATGTAACGTCACTCATATCCTTTTTGATTTATCTTACTTTTATCAGTTTGGTTTCGGCCACATATTAAGCTTATCTGGCATCAGTGACTTAAGTCAGTGACCTAAAGCTAACTTTTAGTCATCGGTGACTGAATTAGCTATTAGTAAAGTTTTACTGATGATTATTACTCATGAGACTCATGCAAAGTTATATATAAAAATATATATAACAATAAAAATATTAATATGATATTTTTCTCCACACGAGACTCTCATACAAATAGTTGTATATAAAACCGTACAGAACAATAATAAAAATATTAATTGAATTGGTATTTTTCTCCACACGAGACTCTCATACAAATAGTTATATATAAAAAACCGTACAGAGCAATAAAAATATTAATTGGTATTTTCTCCACATGAGACTCTCATACAAGTAGCTATATATAAAGTTATATATAACAGTAAAAATATGAATTAAATTAAACTGGCATTCTTCTCCTCAGACTCGTACAACAAGATCTCTCACAAGGGATGCAGAGCCAAGGGCAGAGACGGCGTCTGCATGTTCGTCTGGGAGTGCATCAAGACGAACGGAGAGCACGTCGGAATGTGCATGGACGGCTTCATGTTCGGTTCCTGCTGCGTCCACGACGATAAGGAGAACTCCCTGAATTCCCCGGAGTCCACAGTCCCCGAGGACGGCGATTCGTTCTTCCCCGGAGTCGCCACTAAGAACGACAGCCTGGCTCTTCCGCCTTCGGATTCCAAACCCACCGCGACCCCCAGGCCGATGACGGTGAGGCCCCTCGTCTCGACGGGGGAGCCCTCCGTCGTCACCTCGAGGCCGATAAGCGTTCAGAGGCCCCAGAAGCCTCCCGTCTCTACCACTGAGGCGTCTACTTCGGCAGAGACCGCATCGACTTGGTCCCAAAAGCCTCCGATATCTGTGTCTCCCCCTGTACCTCCATCGAGGCCTACCAGACCGCCAAAGCCTACAAAGTAAGACGTTATTATTATTATATTATTATTAATTTTTTTTTTTTTTTTTTTGGGTAAGTCCAGAGACCCACACCAGGCAATGTTATACCCTTTAACACCTAAATACCCTTATAGGGCCGCCGCAAGGTTAGTGTCCGTGCTGGTATATAGTCAGCTTAATATAGAACAACCAACTAATATGACTAAACTGCATTGCTCTACAGTAGTTTGATCAAAGTAATGTGTATGCTGTTAATCGCACAAATCATTTTTCGAGACTTTCATTGATAAATTAATTAAATGATCTTGAGAGATAATTTAAAAGACAATGTCCAGAGATAATTTACAGAGATAATCTCCAGAAATTAATTAGAGAGGTAATTGACCAACGTTTTCTCTCTCCCTCAGACCAACAAAGCCAGTCAACTGGTGGCCTACAACTGAAAAACCCACAAGCAGAGTAACAACAACTACACCCTCTACAACTACGAGCGAACCCACAACTACCACGACTACAACAACGACGGAGAAGCCCACTACCACTACCACAACGACCACAACAACAACAACAACCACTACTACCACAACAACAACTACAACCACGCCGGTACCATCTGGTCCCGTGGCCAGCAACGCTCACAACGATAACCAACGTAAGTGGCTGAAGCTTGTTTATGGGCTACTGTTGTTAGGAGCAAGAGCCCGTGCCGGAACAAGATCAGTTTAAAAATGATAAAAAAAGATGTAATTTATTTAAGATTATGAGACATGAGTCTCCCTCTCATTGATCTTAGATATTTTCTTTTATTTTTTAAGTCATCACTGCATTCTCTACTTATATATCATTATGCGTTTATTTTCCATTCCTGTGTTTGTCGAAGTTTCCTTTGTATCTCTTAGAAATTATTTACCAAGTATTTTGCTAATGAGAGATTCACAGAGATACAGTGATGTCGATGGTGAGAATAATGATACTGGCAAATATAATGATACTGATACCCACATCAGAGACTACAGTGATAACGCCACTATGGAACCTATTAATATTGAACCATTTAGTAAGACTAAAGCAAAAAAATTATACGAGAAGTATATTATTTTTAAGGAGCGGTGTAACATTGATGAAATTTTACCAACTTTCTGTAATTTTACCTCTCCCAGTGATCGTACAGAACCCACAGACACATATACAAAGAGAGAGAGAGAGAGAGAGAGAGAGAGAGAGAGAGAGAAAGAGAGAGAGAGAGAGAGAGAGATTGATTTACAAGTGTTTTTCACTCCATGCATTAACGATTTTACGATTGTTTAGGCGTTCAGTGGCACAGCGACCCGAAAACAATCTTAAAATGCAGTAGAGTGAAACGAGACCAGCCCAGTGAAACTCTGGTTAATGAATACTTCAGGAGAGAGAGAGAGAGAGAGAGAGAGAGAGAGAGAGAGAGAGAGAGAGAGAGAGAACCTTTTGTTTCAGAAGGAAACCCTTTACATATAGTTAAAGATGGACTTGAGTTTACTGAGGTGGTGTGGTCCTGTATGGAGAACATCGAGCTTAGGCGTGCAATGGGAGGTTGGGTTAGTTCAGAACCGACTTTGTATCAGCAGGCGCCTTTGGTCTAAGGCAGACTATGTGTGGTAAGGTGTGAAAGAGAGTAGGAGGCCTGCTATGGATCTCTGGACTTGACAACCAACAGAGACTAATAGTTGCAAAATGCCTGGACGATGGCACAGTGTTTGGATTGTCTGAAGAGAATATATATATATATATATATATATATATATATATATATATATATATATATATATATATATATATATATATATATATATATATATATATATATAAGATAGAAGTGTTTTAAGTGCTTTCGAAAACCCCTATCTGTGGGAAATAGAATTGTGCCGAAATTGCATAATTACCCGTACGAATTTATGTGCTTATTTATCAATAAATCTATAAAGAGAGAGAGAGAGAGAGAGCGAGAGAGATTTAACTTCTATTACAAATATTCCAGAATGTGGAGTGCGATCCGTAATCATGCAGCCGGAGGGGCGGATCGTCAATGGCACGAACGCCAAGTTCGGCGAGTGGCCCTGGCAAGTGTCAGTCCGGAGGACCAGCTTCTTCGGGTTCTCCTCGACCCACCGATGTGGAGGGGCGCTACTCAATAAGCAGTGGGTAGCCACAGCTGGCCACTGCGTTGATGAGTAAGTGGCTGAGTATTTACTTTTGATCCTTTCTTTTTGTATTTCATTTATTTTAACTTTCTACTGAAGTTGATGTATGTTCTTCATTGTTCATTAATTTTGTAATTGGTTAACAGCTAGCCGTGCCATCTAAAGTGTACACTGAATGGTGTTTTTCTAAATATTTACTCATCAACAAATACATAACTATGTTATTCCTCCTCTTCTTGTAAATGGCCATAAAAATTAGTATTGATACATAAATTTCCCCTTGTTAGTATATCCTTTTCATTATGAATGGACGTTTTGTTCCCAGTCTTTCAGTTTGCGTAGTGGTAGCCTTTTTTTTTTTTTTAATAGATATGACCTATTTCTTGAGTTGCCTTTTGTTTAGCTTTGCTTCTTTATATTCTAATATTAACGGCCAGTTCTGCGTTACCAGTTATTGTCATCACAATTCTCGTATTTTGCTCTACAGTTTTCCTTATTTGTATCGTCATCAAAATCATTTTAGTTTTCTGTTAAAGAAAATTATTATGCCGGCTTTGTCTGCCCGTCCGCACTTTTTATGTCCGCCCTCAGATCTTAAAACTACTGAGGCTAGAGGGCTGCAAATTGATATGTTGATCATCCACCCTTCAATCATCAAACATACCAAATTGCAGCCCTGTAGCCTCAGTAGTTTTTATTTTATTCAAGGTTAAAGTTAGCGATAATCGTGCTTCTGGCAGCGATATAGGATAGGCCATCACCGGTCCGTGGTTAAAGTTTCATGGGCCGCGGCTCGTTCAGCATTATACCTAGACCACCGAAAGATGGATCTATTTTCGCATGGCCTTGATTATACGCTGTAGCGACTTTGCAGAAAACTCGATTGCGCCGAAGAAACTTCGGCGCATTTCTTACTTGTTTATTGTTATTCTTGTGGGTAGAATCTCTTACCTGTGGAACAAATTCAAGCTTTCCTCCTTATAAGGACGCAATATCACACGAAAATATTTTAACAGTTGCCTGTTCCTTGACTATATGAACCGCAAACTTTTGAAGGAGTAGCCAACTCTTCATGTCTTGTGTGGTTGAGGGAATAAAGCGTTGCTTAATGCATCATTGGTCGGCGGTTCAGTTCGCTAAGAAGAAAGGTTTTGTTAGAATTTACATTTTTCTGTTTTCCTTACTCTTTCTTGATGAATGACTGAGTCAGAGCTATGATGAAATCTAAATTTGCTTTGAACCTTGAGTTTGTATCATGATAGCCCAGGAATGACTGTATAAAGCACCATCACCGTTTACATCTTGATCTTGTTCACCCATTATGTCGTGCCTAAAATGATTTGTATAGATTAATTAATCTGGTATATTTATTATTTTAAAGTTTTTATTTTTTAGCAACTATCACGATCAACATTTTGTTTACTGAAGATTAGTATTTGATTTCTACTTACTTTCTTCATTTTTGTTTGCCAATAAGCGAAGTCGGATCACGAATGGGAAAAGTAGAAACTTTCTCATTTGTCAGATTAAACAGACTGATGACCGACTGCAAACACTTCTCAAGAAGTTAACCCAGATCTATCAAACAGTTCAAGTCTCTTGATCTTGTGAAGTTTTCGCTTAAGCAAACATCACGATGGAGAGAGAGAGAGAGAGAGAGAGAGAGAGAGAGAGAGAGAGAGAGAGAGAGAACACTGTTTCGAAAATTTCCTTCACGACACATACTATACTCATGAATCACTCTACTTTCCCTCTCTACAACCCAACAACAGCTTGCTGTTGTCCCAGATTCGCATCCGAGTGGGCGAGTACGACTTCTCGTCCGTACTGGAGCCGATGCCGTACATCGAGAGGGCGGTCAAGAGCAAGGTCGTGCACTCGCAGTACAACTTCTTCACGTACGAGTACGACTTGGCCCTCGTGCAGATGGACGAGCCCCTGGAGTTCCAGCAGCACATCTCGCCCATCTGCCTCCCCGGGAACAATGACCTTCTCATCGGGGAGACTGCTACCGTCACGGGTTGGGGCAGGTTATCGGAGCACGGCAGGCTGCCCTCCGTCCTGCAACAGGTAAATGCCATTGTCTTTCTGAAGTGACTTTCTCCTCTGGTACTGTCTCTGCTCCCCGCCCCCACCACAACCCCTCGCAATCTTACTTTCTCTCCTGTCCTTGATAGACTGCAAATGGTGTTGCGTCATCGCCCCCAGCGCGGCGGCGTAATGGTCTTGGAATCGGTCTTCGTCTTTCTCAGCCTCTTCTTGTTTCGAAGTCTTTGTTATCTCTTCTGTCTTATTTACATTCGAAAATACTGGATCATTTTCTGAACGGTGTGTTCGATTTTTTATACCGTTTATTATCTTTTCATTCATTATTTTTCCATACTGAATGGAAATCATCATAACTGAACTAGTTTGAAGTAGTGACATGTCCTCATTTTTCATAGCGTACTATCATCATTTCTAGCCCAAGTTTGTGCCGGAATTCCAAGTCAGACTGTATCTTCTTTAAGATTAACTTCATCCAGAGTATTCCATATTTTAAACGAGTTTCTGAAAATTTTCATTGTTCGCAATTTCCTTGATTTTAGTAGAATCTCTCTAGTTCTGTCTCTCATAAGTAAAACTTGCTCTTTCATTTTAAAACACATGTTCACCGTTGCCAGAACCATAAATTCTTCGTATTCCATTATATTTCCCCCCGTTGCCAATTTTTTACTTAAGAAAAAAATTCCATGCACACTTGTCTTTCATAAATTCTTGCCTTTGCACTTCCTTCCCCCAGGCATCCAGATACAGTTTCCAGTTCCTCAAATTTTTCTCATTCCTTTGCATTTCTTCCCGTTATATTTTTATCGTTTTTTTTATGAAGATTCCACGTACCCGCATTCTTCATAAATCCTTTCAGTTGCACCCCCCCTCCCCCAACCCTTCCTCCCCTGGGTTGTATTGCATCATGGTCGTAACCATCGTTATCATCATGCAACATTGCTCGGGTAAATTACAGGTATCTGGTGAGCCATGGAAGTCTTGTTCTTTTGCGAGTTTCATTCTTTTTTTCTTTTTTCTTGTTTTTCTTAATATTTCGGAACGGGTTATGACATCCAAGCGGCTATAATTATAGACTGGTGTTCTTCTGCAGAGTGGGTTGTATAAGAAATACAGTATTCAGACTACCATATCTTATATTTTAGTTGGAATTTCTTAGGATGATCAGTTCTGCATGTGATATTATTTACTATTATAATAGAAAGGTGCTGTTATTTATCTTTACTTTTTCATTTTCTTACTTTCAAAGACCTGGGCACGTCAAGGGCGTTAGGCTACCCATGCCAGTAGCGTTCCTCCTTAAAGCAATCAGATACCATTCAGTACCTGATCATTTTAAACAAAT
>NC_089746.1:21562760-21597760 GCF_040412425.1 Macrobrachium rosenbergii
TATATATATATAATGCGTGTGTGTATATGTATATGCGTTGTGTGTGGAGAGAGAGAGGAGAGAGAGAGTTTAAAGAGATAGAGAAAGGATATATGTCTGTGTTTATCTGTCACTTTTCAGCCTTTGTTCAGCGGCCCTCTACTTCGTAAGAAACTAAAGCAAAACATACCTTGATTTCTCTTCGACAAACTCCGCAACGCCTATATCGTGAAAGCGTGAAAATTACCTTACCATTGCCCTCTCCTCTTCTGACCCCCCTCTTTCACGCGCACGTACGCACGCGCGCAAAGACACGCATAAACATTGGTCAACACATGTTGTCAGTCTCGCTGAAAAGATTTGGAAAGATTTTTTCCCAATGAACGACAAAAAAAGATATCAAGGTTTTTAGAAGGGGACGAAACAAAGCCCTTTTAAAAAAGGCAATAAAGATGGTGTTTTTACAGTAGGTGTTAGAGAAAACGCAGTATCTTTTGAAACATAGAAAATTCACTTTATAACCTGACAATCTAAATGATTTGCAACGACATTTTCCATGAAAATTTATGTACATCGTGCGGAAAAAGAAATTTAAGAAGCTGAAAAAGATTTTCGGAGATACAAAAATGATCTGACTTTTTGACAAGTTATGAAGCTTATTTTCGAGGAGATAAAAATATTGCCTTTCTCACCAGAAAAAATTAGGCTTTAATAAAAAGACGTTTTCCATAACAAGACACCTATTAGTAGGGTTAAGTCCAGCGGTCCACACCGTGCTTCGTATTTGCTTTCACACCTTACCACACCTTCGGGCAAGGTCCCGTTGCTGGCATGAAACCGGTTTGCAGCGAACCGCCGTCCATTGAAGGCTGGAAAAGCCAAAGCTTTCTGATGGGAAAGAAATTGCTATTTTCGAGACGGTAAGAATAATGGTATTTTTAAATGTAAAAATAATTGTATTTTTAAATGTAAGAACAAATTACGCATTTCTTTTCAAGTGGAGGGAAAACTTTCCTATTACACAAAGTATTCGGGAAAGGAAAAATGTTCTTAATAACAAGAGAACTAAAAACACCTGATGAAAGGGAGAGAAAGAAAACCCACTCCTTAATAGCGTGATAAACCATCTTTTTAACGGGCCAGCAAAACCTAAAGTCATCATTCCCTAAATTTCCTACCTCCTTTAAATCTCTTTGTAAGGGATCTTGCTTCTCACAGACCCCTCCGCCCTCTGTACTCCCCCACCCAATATTACTATCCACTCCACCCCCCACCCCCCGGCTCCATCTCACTGAACAGTCCCACCCCTCCTTCGGAGCCCTGTTCACCATGACGCTTCTGCAGTTCGGCTTCATCTCCATTCTCTCAGTCAAAATAACTGTTTTGATTTTCGTGCTGTCTGTGCGTGAGGTGTTTTTTGACGGCGTATAAATTATTGGTGTCTAATGACAAAAAAAAAGCGAACCTCTTTACGACGGGACTTTGAATTTTTTACTGAGAAGATCCTTTAATTTGCATATTAAGCTTCCTTGAAACAGCATACGATGACAAATGAATAAGTAAAGGGATAAATAAAAAAAATTTCATTATAAGAACTATAACAATGATGAATGTTGTGATGAGAGCATCGACATTAATAATGATTATTAAATTATATATATAAATATATATATATATATATATATATATATATATATATATATATATATATATATATATATATATATATATATATATATATATATAAATATATTGCATGAAAGCAGTTTGAATTATAATGATAATGGTTACGGTAATGTACAGTTAAGTTAATAACAATAATAATAATAATGAATATAATTCAACATCAATAATAAAAGTAATTTAATCGGAAAAAATAGCATCAGCGTTCATGTAAGTCTAAGGTCTTGCTTGCCGGTATGATATTATAATGTAAAGTAACCAATAAGAGAATGCCTTCATTAACTCTATTCAACCTAGAAACACTATACTGCCGTCAAAGTATTCTTCATGACACGCGGTAATGAACGGAGGGGAAAATGCAAACTCGGGTTTCAACCGACCACCGCAAAAATGCACACGTCAACATTCTTGCGCCAAATCTTCCTTTCTCTCATCCTACTTCTTCCGGTAAAGAGGCTTCTAAAAAAAAAAAAAGAATAAACAGGAAGACTTTCGCTCTAAGCTTTCTAGAACACCTCGAGTTACTTACTACTCATCTTTATTGAAAAAGAACGCGTCCCTTTTTTCTTTGTGGTGGTAAACCGCTTCGCCTCCATAAACCTCTCTAATATCTGTTTTACACACGGTCGCCATTTGCATTTTCCTAATTTTCCTACATTAGTTGCACCTCATTAACGACTTGAGAGATTTTCTATCATGTTTTCTCCGTGAGGTCACCGTTGCATGATCAAGATGATTGGCTGTACTGTTGTAGGTTCGCAGCGCCCTTATGGCACGAGAAAGGATCGTTTTTAAATGGACTTACAAAAAGTACTGACGGTTGAATAATGAAATACGGGAAGCTGATGCTGAGAGAGAAGGCGATGCTTCAGCTGATCAGAGATTTGCATATGGGGTTTTTACGTGTAATTCAGTATGATGATATCAGGCGTTCAGCATTAGAAGGGGCTCTCTCCCCAACTTTTGAAAATGGCATTTTTCGCCTGATCGCTTTAAAATAATCCACATTTTTTCCAAAAAAAAGGGGGTGGGGTTGAACTCTAATTTTTTATGCATACTATTCTATTCCTGATCGCAAATCCTTCTTGTCATACAAAATTCAACTTTGTATCTTGAAAAATAAAGAAATTAGAGCGGGTTGAATTTCCAAAACTTCGGTGGCTTATAACTCAAAAAAAAAAAATTTATGGCGAGAGGCCCTTCTAATGCTGAACGCCTCAAGTTTCTTATGATCGCTAATCAATAATTTTCAAAAAGTTTAGAGGCTGAGGTAACAGCCGTTTAAATGCCCATCCCTAGACCAGGTCCAAAGACACACGGAAACGTATAGGAAAATATAAGAATTTGGAGGTTGAATAAAAAGTTAGGAATAGACAATCTGCCTCTTAAAGGAAGGAATAATTTACGAATCGGGAAGAACAAAAGCAGGAAGAGAATCCCAGAGCTTGGCAGAAGAAGAAATAGAGAGAGAGAGATGCTTAACATAAAGATTATGATAGTATGAAACTATAAATTTCTATCGTATGAACTACCTTCTTTTAGCGTTAATACCAACAAACTTGAATAATAAAATAGCCAAGAATACCAACAAACATGAATAATAAAATAACCAAGAATCACTTGTCATTATAAAGTTGTTCACAGTTGCCACAATAATTACACAGATCTCAGTTAGATTAATCTCTTGGAAATCTTGTTGAATTTATTTGTCATCCTCTACCAGATTAGTACTTCTTTATTTGCTCCTGGCGGAAGAAACGATTACTTATTTGATAATTGTCTAGTGGTTACAGTAAACAACTCAGCACAACAATTAAAGCTATATAAAATGATGATGGAGTCATAGCTTACAATACGATGACTTTGCATCTCATGAGCGCGAATTGTCAAATAAATGCAGAGTAAAATAAAAGAATCTGCTTGTGCTGTAGTTTTTAGGTTTGGTAACAGGTTTCAATTACATTGCTGATGGCTCTCTCAAATAAATATTGGGTAAAAATTGGAATCATTTGAAGTTTTGATGTATCTCGTTATAATTAATTTACGCATATATTATATTATTATTATTATTATTATTATTATTATTATTATTATTATTATTATTATTATTATTATTATTATTATTATGGTATGCTACTGCAACAGACAGAGTGATTTCATCATAGCCGGAAGATTTGTACTACCAACTGAAACAGCGGCGTAAAAATATTACTACATATCAGCACTCTAATATAAAAAAATGAGATGAAACAACATGTTTTTGCCAACAGACTGAAACGGATTTCCGCAGAACGACAAATCTCCCTAATTACTTTGACACAAAATATCGCAATCCGACATTTTCGCCATTTGTGTAAAAGCCCGATCGTGTTTTGGTTGGCCAGCGATCTTCAACGGCGCCGCCACTTTCATTTTCCCCAACCTAATTTCTTTCCCTTTTTGTTATTTTGCAACTTTGAACGATCCATCTTTACCTGAGGTCTCCTCCTTTCCTTTGAGGTAAAACTCAAGTTCTTTTTTTTTTTTTAATCAGTCAGAACTCAGGTTTTTTTTGTAACCAGTCAAAACTCAAGTATTTTTTGTAATCAGTCAAAACTCAAGTTTTTTTATGTAATCAGTAAAAAAACTCAAAAGTTTTTTTGTAATCAGTCAGAACTAAAGTTATTTTTTATGTAATCAGTAAAAACTCAAACTTTTTTTGTAATCAGTCAAAACTCAAGTTTTTTTGTAATCAGTAAAAACTCAAGTTTTTTATGTAATCAGTAAAAACTCAATTTTGTTGTAATAAGTAGACATTCAATTTTTTTTGTAATAAGTAAAAAAACATGTTTTTTTTTGTAATCAGTCAAAAAACATGTTTTTTTTGTAATCAGTCAAAAAACATTTTTTTTTTGTAATCAGTCAAAAAACTTTTTTTTTTGTAATCAGTCAAAAAACATCTTTCTTTTTGTAATCAGTCAAAAAACATGTTTTTTTTTTTTAATCAATCAAAACTCAAGGTTTTTTTTTTTTATCAACCTCGTTTACATTCTCCGTGACATTTCGGCCTAGTTTTCTTTGAGGGGAAATATAGAAGATAAGAGATTGCTCTCAGAACTGTGGATGATAGATGGCGCGCGCAGACTCGCAAACAAACAAGGACACACAGACGTGCGCACGTACATCACTTTCCATTGTATCTCCTCGCCCTATTTCACACGAGACCACCAGGATGGCTGATGGAAATTGTAGCACCTTGTTTTTGTTTATATTTTTCTTATATTTTTATATATATTTATTATTTTTTGGCGTCAGCTTCTTTTTGGTTTTTTGAATTTTCGGTGAAAGTGTATATAAACTTCATAGAGAACGTAGTACAAGACTATCTCTAATGGTAATATTTAGAGATAAAATGTACACACGATCTGCCATTATTCTTTGTAATATATGACTTTTTAGTTTATATGAATTAATATGTTGCGCGCATTAAATTTTCTAGCCCTTAAATGCATACTAATGAGTCTTAATCACGTCTGTACATACATGTAATATATATATATATTCTTCTTCTTCTTCTTTTAACGTGCTTTTTTCCCATTTTTGTATGGGGAAGCACGATGCATATATATATATATATATATATATATATATATATATATATATATATATAGTATATATATATATACTATATATATATATATATATATATATAGTATATATATATAGTATATATATTATATATGTATATATATTTATATATAAATATATATACATATGTATAATGTATATGAATATAAGTACATACATATATATGTGTATATTATATATATTATACATATACGAGTACACACACACACACACACACACACATATATATATATATATATGAGTATGTATATATATATATATATATATATATATATATATATATATATATATATATATATATATATATATATATATATATATATATACACACACATATATACGTATATAAGAGAACTGAGATAAATAGGTTACATAAAAGAAACTATTTCACACCTTCATTGTGAAATACGCATATGATGTTGCAACTTGCAAGGTAAGGCAACCCATTCGCGCATCATTGCAGTTCGCTGTGATCAAAATCACGTTGGTAACGAAACTTACGCAATGCGAGATTGGCATCATTGGCTCCATCACCCATTGTTTTTTTTTTTTTTTTTATTCGGAAATATTTGACTGATTTTTGCCAAATTGCGTAGACCCCTTTTGCATCTTTTTAGTTGCTTGAATCTGTTTCGACAAAAAAACAGGTCTTAGTGATTTCAGAGCATATGGGTGTGTGGGGGGTTTGTGGATTTGATTTGGTTATGTAACATGGCGTCGCACTTATTATGGTCGTCGACCCATAGTGTCAGTCTGGTAATGCATTTAGAACCTTTGGGCAATAGCGATGTTATTATTATTATTATTATTATTATTATTATTATTATTATTATTATTATTATTATTATTATTATTATTATTATTATTATTATTATTATTATCATCATCATCTTGAAATCCGTCCTTAGGAAGCATATTTTTTTAATACACACTTCAGGAATTATTTACCTTTTTGTTTCACTTAATTTTCTGTGTCCAACATGGTACCTTATTTTTGAGAAAGTACTTCCTGTTGGTCAAGTTGTCCTCCGCTGTCACGATTTTGTCAGTCTGTCTTGATCTCTCCATCATTTGATGAATTTGAACAAACTGCCACTTTTTTTGGTGGCATTATAGTCTATTATAGGCTTTTCGTAAAATAAAAAACAGGCAGTAGTACTCTGCAGTACACATACGTATTGTAAAATACAGTTGTTAAATGTGTACAATAACGAAGCGCAGATGCATAAAACTATTAAAATGTTAATTCATAAGCGAAATATATCTGTAGCACGTTGGTTGATTCAAAACTTGTCATCAAAACAAGGCTAATGGCTAACTTCTCATACATGTATCACTTAACACAGACATGCAGACAGATTTACACAATATGACCTTAAGCAATTCTTTCTCTCTATCCTCCTATCTGTCGGATAATGCTGTTAATGAAATTAAAATGGGCTGTTTACCAAACTCACTAAATGTTAGCAAAGCCATGAAGAAAAAAAAACTGATTTGCCATAATAAACAACTCAAAGCCTAATGACGAGGCAAAGTATTACATAAATCCTTCCCCTTCCTTTTCCCGTATAAATCTCTACCTAGTAGTGATTAAAAAAAAAAAGAAAGTGAGAAAGAACGAGAATGTGAATTTAATTATAGATTCATGGTGTTTAACAGCTTTGCTCCATTGTGGGAATTGATGTCACGGGAAGCATCTAAAAGTTAAAAATGGAGCTTCAAAAAAAATGCCGGTGCCTAAATCGTTATAGAAGTATATAAGTTTGTCTCCTCATCTTGATGGTTAAAAAGTGTCGTAGAGTTGTGTTAGGTGACTCATTCTTTACAATTTTTATGTTAAGTACTGTTACCATACAGTCTTGACCTCCTGGCATCTCAGTGAGCTTAAATGGAATGAAATTAATATAAGATTATGGTCTTCACCTCGTAAAGATTTTAACGATATCCTGTTTCTGTGTTCCGGACCTATATTTCAAAGGGAGTTTGTGGACATAGATGTTATCAGTACATATAGCATAGATGCATTGATAGCTCCGTGCACACGTTAAGTGGAATTTACGAGACATACACTTTGCAGATACCATCTTTGTATTGTTTATGGCAGAGGTTTTCAATGCATGATAAACGTGGCATCCCACATCCTTTTACCTGTATGATACCTGGCAGACTCCGCCCTCACTTTCAGACCCTTATTTGTCAAAGACCCGAACCAAGAACTTGTAGAGTGGATCCCCAGCTGGTCCCGTTTTAGAAAGCGTCTATACTTCCGGTCCTCTTTGCTTTTTTTTTGTCACCTCTTTGTTTTTTATCGGTTTTTGGAAGCTGGAAAGTTTGTTAGAACTGTTTATTTTTCTGTATCATATTTATACAGTATATTTAGCATGTCTTGATGTCTGCTTACTTTGTCATACATTTTCACAAATTGTGCTGTTTTGCAATGATTGCGGTTTACGAAGGCTTCTGTACACACACACACACACACACACACACACACACACACACACACATATATATATATATATATATATATATATATATATATATAAATATATATATTATATATATATATATATCTATATGTGTGTGTATACACATAATAATTACTTGACAAGGCCTCAAATATAATTTGAATAGTCCAGCATCATTTGATAAGTTGAACAGAATATACTGCTTATCAATGACTTTGTGAGGTGCTAATACTTTCAAAATTTAAAAGGATGCCTTTGTTTATTATTGTTGTTGTTGTTCTTGATAGACTAAGCTTCATGCCAGAGTAGTCTGTATATCGTCTGTTTCTTAGTTAAAGTTCAGAACTGTTTGCGTATCTCTTGATTTACAGCGGAAACTGTAGATTTTTAATATTTCAAGAACATAAAAGCAGTATTTCCCTTTGTACGTAACCTTTCTGTAGTGATTTTCTAAGTAAAATTGTGAGAGAGAGAGAGAGAGAGAGAGAGAGAGAGAGAGAGAGAGAGAGAGAGAGAGAGAGAGAAGGGTGCCTCTCCCTTTCCTGTTATTAGGGGAAAGTGAACGAACCCTGTATGTACAGCGTTCATTAGGGTGGTTTTCCCCGCTCACCCGAGCGTGATTTTCCACTTTTCCCAACACCTGTGGCAAAGTGATTGTAGTGGCGAGGTGCTATTAGGGTCAGTTGCAGTTATAAACGAAGTCTTAACAAAAAAAGAGTGACCTTTAGAAAGATGATGACAAAGACGAGAGACCTTATCAAATTGATTTCCTCGTATGATAGTGTCATTGAAATACAGTAAAGTTAACTCAGTTTTGTAAGAGACTGAATTAAAGCAGAGGATTTATCAAATGAGCTTTGAGATTTCCTAACACGTTCCTCTTGTCAGCTATTATGGATTTCTTTCATTAGCGTTGTTGAGGGATTTCAAATTCTGAATGGTAAAGAAGATCTTTGCTAACATGTTGAAAGATCTTTCCCGTTTCCTCCCAACACCCTCATTCTCATCTCTCTCTCTCTCTCTCTCTCTCTCTCTCTCTCTCTCTCTCTCTCTCTCTCTCTCTCTCTCTCTCTCTCTCTCTCTCTCTTATTTTTATCTAACTACGAAAACAAACCGCCAAAAGGATTCAGGATTTATATATATCTAAGTATTTGATAATCGCTGTCACAAGTTTTCAGCCAACCACTGATATTTTCATTCAGATTTGAACGCGTTGAGAGAGAGAGAGAGAGAGAGAGAGAGAGCTGATATAGTTTTATCCTCTATTTGCGGTTTCATCTGCTGGAGAAAACCATGAATGAACAATGAAGATGAGGAAAGTTCATCCTAATGAAGCCAGTACAAAATTTGTTCTATACTGGCAGAGATGCATTTGAGGCTGCTGGTTAATCTCTCTCTCTCTCTCTCTCTCTCTCTCTCTCTCTCTCTCTCTCTCTCTCTCTCTCTCTCTCTCTCTCTCTCTCTCGTCATATCTCAAAAGAAAAAGTAAATACATATTCAAGGAGTTATAATATCGTCACGGCTGTTTGGCTGGCTGCTCTATTTGCTTGTTCAAGCAGATCCCTCACGAACCAATTATTGATTCTCACTTGCGCCTCATCAGACAACTTACTTCTTACGCTTTTCTCTTCTCAGCTCTCAGTCGTTTATCATACACTTCTTCCTTTCTCTTATCTCTTTATAATATATTTTTTTAAATGTGAGATTAATTTCTAAATCTTGAATGGGTCATACAGACTTACAGTGGCTAATTCGTGTGTATATACAGGGCGTTTGTCCGTACATTTGTATATTGATTCTTGTGAAAAATTGTGTAAAAAAAAAGAAACAACCGTAACAAATATGATTAAGTACTAAACCAAATCTTTTCGAAAACTTCGTTTCATTTTAATCTAGATTTACAGTTGGCTGGCAGTTATATTCTACGTCATTTACATGAAACTAGGAAATAGTTGAAAAATCATTGCATTGACAATAAAAGCAAGAATGAAAATATGAATAGTATTGATAATTATCCTATTAGTGATGATGAGATTATGCTGAGATTGTGAAGAGGAATGTCACATTTTGCTTCCTAAAAAAAAAATTCCAACTTAGTGATACAAGCTATTATTTAATCATACTCGACATTCAAAGTAGAATGCGCAAGTACCATCTTTTTCAAGACATGGTGCGATCGATATACAGTGTCACGCAGTGATTATAATTATTATTATATTATTATTAAAAACACCCACGTCATCATCATTATTATTATTATTATTATTATTATATTATTATTATTATTAAAAACACCCACATTATTATTATTATTATTATTATTATTATTATTTATTATTAAAAACACCAACATTATTATTATTATTATTATTATTATTATTATTATTATTATTATTATTATTATTATTATTATTATTATTATTATTAAAAAGCACACGCCTTCGTATTTACATTGCACTCATCAGCCGTCCGGAACAGATGCGCAAACATGCTAACACAGTAGGCCTAATCTCCTTCACTGAACACGAAGGCAAGTTTACAGATGTTCTCCCATCAAGGGGGAAACTTACCTTCCACATTGTTCGACTCAGCCGATCATATTTAGAAAGGAGTAACAGCTGGTGACGTCTCACTCTGCCATCTGCCAGGGCTTCAGCGTCGGGCATACCTGTATATACCCACGGTTTCTGTCAGACAGGTGGATAGCAATTGACAGCAGGTCTCTGCTTTCACTCTACAGGGAATAAAAGGTTCACTGCTTTGTATTAGGATATAATTCAGGATTTTATTCGGAGGGATATTTTTTTAAATTCATTTACATTTTAATCCTACATTAAGATAAGTCAGATATCGCTTCTGTTGAATATATATATATATATATATATATATATATATATATATATATATATATATATATATATATATATATATATATATATATATATATATGTATGTATATATATATACTGTATATATTGTATATGTGTGTGTGTATATATATATATATATATATATATATATATATATATATATATATATATATATATATATATATATATATATATATATATATATATATATATATATATATATATATATATATATATATATAATACATATATATATATATATATATATATATATATATATATATATATATATATATATATATATATAATATTCGAACCCAGGTACCTTGTAAGATACAGATATAAAATATTTAGCTTTAATCGACTATATGATGACCTACTACTGAAGCGAGGAAATTATAGAACTGTTGGTATAATGCTGAGAATTCGTAATATATATACCGTATAATAAAGAACAAAAGTCCGCAGGGAACGTTTCTAAAATACAACTTATGCAGTAGTAATGTTCAGTGGTTTAGACCTGGGTTTAGGTTCACATACTCTCCTGTGAACATTCTCTTTTACAATTATAATTTTAAGTGGCTTCCGTCTTTTCCCTGTCATATTACTTATTCGATTTGATTCTGTAGATATTATTTCTTCGCAGAAATTATACCTCCCTCTCCCTCTCTCTTTCTCATTATTATATATACTGTATATATGTAATATACATACATATATACGTATATATATAAGTATATATAATATGATTACGTTAAAACGTGCGTAAAAGTTGAGGCATAAACTACATACATCGTGACAAGGGTTATCTCTCTCTCTCTCTCTCTCTCTCTCTCTCTCTCTCTCTCTCTCTCTCTCTCTCTCTCTCTCTCTTGATTATGAATAAGTAGAGAATTGTGTGTACACACACACACACACACACACACACACATATATATATATATATATATATATATATATATATATATATATATATATATATATATATATATATACATACATACATATATATCTTTGCGTATTCATAAACTAGAGAGAGAGAGAGAGAGAAAGAGAACACACTTGTCACGATGTATATACTTTATGCTCGAACTTTTTCACACGTTTTAAGAGTAATCATCGTCGCTTAAACCTGGAGGAGTGAAAGAGACAGACATCTGTTGGGTGTGTGTGCGTCATAAAGAGAGAGAGAGAGAGACGAAACTAATGTCTTTATCATTAATTTATTTTTTATTTGCGTTTAGTCATTCACTCAGAAAGGGAAATTTGTCATCTGTCTTTCATTTCATGAAATTCAGTACATTATTTTCTAATTAAATAAACTGAATCATGTGTTCGTCCTTCTTGATTGATGGTTTTTGAAAATTTTCTTTTTATCCTTTTTGCATTGGACTTTGGGGTTATTTTCGCGTTTGAATTCAAGTTTTTAAAAGAGAAAATATTAAAAATGGATTTATGGAAAAATTGTGATGGGAATACAGAATACTTCTCAATTTTAAAACAGTAAATGGTTGTTTATTATTATTATTATTATTATATATATATATATATATATATATATATATATATATATATATATATATATAGATACATGCGTACATACTTGTATGTATATATATATATATATATATATATATATATATATATATATATATATATATATATATATATATATATACACATGTGCTTATATCACTTAATAGCGTGTGACAATATGGTCAGCTAAGGCCACATGAAAAAAAAATAAAAAGAAAGGAGTATCAAGCGCTTTCGTGTTATTTCCAATACATTTTCGAGGGCATACTGTATATGTATACATATAGATAGAAAGATATAATATATATATATATATATATATATATATATATATATATATATTATATATATGTATATACACTTATCCTTATTTGGTGAATAAGATATGAATCTTTTGTGCAGCAGTTTCCATAGCATCAGTAGTTTCATGCAACTGTAAAATAATCCAGCTCATGAGTGGTAATGGATGATCGACTTTTTTTATGCAACTTTATGATTCAAAATTTTCTGCACCAGTTTTTTTGCGAGGACTTTTCGATATTCACCATGACGATATACTGTAATTCCGAGGGCCATGCTATAAATTGTGCATAAACTTTGATCGTTGAAAACTGCCTTCACCTCTATTTTTATGATTAAAACCAGACGGCGTGTTTACAGACCGACTTAAAATTAAGTGGACAGCATACAAAAGAAAGGAAAAAATAGTGGGGGTGGGGGCAGATCTTCAATCAAAGTTTTCCGTTATCCCGAAGACGCTCCGGAAAACGGAAGTGGACACCAACGGAACCGTTTTCCATGACTGGATCTTCGTTTTCTATGCGACTTCGCTGGAGATTTGGTCACGTGATTGCCACTTTCAAATAGCATCTTCCTTTCGTTAAAGTGTGTTATTCGGCGCGACTTACAAATTCAGACAGTTATCTAAATTTTTGGGAAAAATTTATTCATGCTGAGAACTGGCAACTACGAGCCCGCAGTGTCAACGGCCAGAATTTTTGCAGCGTCAGGTAATTCGCGCTGTCATTCTCCCTTCGTAACGAAAAGCGGTAATCAGCCCTTACTCGTCATTTTGAACGAGTTCCTTAAATATGTTTTCAAGAAGTATTTCTTTTACGAAAAAAAGTAATATTTTTCTGTGTGTTTATGCGTGCGAGAGAGACTGATAGCCAGACAGAGAAGCAGGATTTTGGTGGTTTGGTTCTGAATTTATTCTCGAAGTGTATATGTATATGTGTATATATGTATATATATATATATATATATATATATATATATATATATATATATATATATATATATATATATATATATATATGAAAATGATCAACACATGAACACCTGTTTCACAGAATTAAATTTCTGACCCACATTTGAGAGACCTGGGTTCGATCTGATCCTGATGTGAATCAGAAATTTATATATATATATATATATATATATATATATATATATATATATATATATATATATATATATATATATATAATATACATATATATATACTGTAGGATATATAAGTATAAATCCTACATCTGTACATACGAGTATATTGTTTAAGCTACACTATTAATTATTTCGCAGTTTTCTTAAGGCATTAGAAAGTATACAAAATTAAATAAATGACAATAACCTCCACCATTTCTTTCCAGGGAGATTCCGGCGGGCCCTTGCAAGTGAAAGGCGCCGACGGGCGCTACTTCCTAGCGGGAATCATCTCCTGGGGCATCGGCTGCGCAGCCCCCAACCTTCCAGGCGTGTGCACAAGGATCTCGAAATTCGTGCCATGGATCCTGGAAACCGTCCTCTAAGTGACGTCGTGAGTTGTGCGCTGTGAGAGTGTTAGTCATGTGGCATTTGCTCGCTTCGCGGCCGATTCGGGGAAACTATATTCGAAGTGCTTGCTGGACACGCCTACCCGAATTCCAGCCTCGTCATAGTGATGACAATCGTGCCTCAGTGGATGGTTGTTCTGGATTTTGTGCTACGGAACCTAAGGACGTCAAGGTGATGGAAAAAATAGGCTACCTTGATTGTTATTGCGTGCAAAACGAAGGCGCCTCGTTTGTTTTCGTGTGGTTTTTCTTGTGAAATGAGATTTTGTAGGTTTTGAAGATTTAAATGACGAGTGATTTAATAAACAACGAGAAGGCAGTTTACAAATATTATATATATATATATATATATATATATATATATATATATATATATATATATATATATATATATATATATAATATAGGATGTGCGTGCGTGTTTGTGTATACGTGTGAGCAAAGAGGAAGATGATGATATGAATCCGACTGATACTTGTCGGAACGTTTTACGTTCGTCAAAATAAGAGCAAAGAAAATATTCCTTCATCCTCCTCTAATAGTTAATATCAATTGTTATTTATTTTTCAGTTTCCTCATAAACCCCTAAAGTGTGATACTTAGTTCCATCCACTTTCCGAAATGTAACATTCCGTCCATAATTAATTAATTCAACTTACATGTCCCTTAAACCTACACTTAAACAGCATGATAGTTCATGATATATAATGTGAAAAATATAAAAGGGATATTTTTGTGATATATATGTGTTTATATGTGTATTTTGTACTGCTGTGCATGTTTATGTATGATTGTTCCGAGGTATATTTTCGTTCATCGCGAATGCACAGAAAATGGAAGCAATTGCAAGACGGTTTATTTCTTTATAGCGTATTTTTCATTAATATGTGCACTGTACAAGTGATATTAAGTGTTATTACGTTTCACTTTGTAAATCCAAGACATTTTCAGTGATTAATTCCAGAGAGAAAAATCTTGTGTTTGTTTTGTGAAATAAAACATTATGGTATGTCAACGTGAAGAATGATTGAAACGGTGCGCTACAATGCTTAGGTCCCTACTTTATCATGGCTAGTCTTAAGACTAGCCATCACGACTCAGGCTACAGAAAACCGATTATTCTTGAAGAAACAGACCTCTGTCTTGTACAGAGTAGGAGTACAGTACACGTACTGTACCAGCAGACCTATTGTGATACACACTCACTGGTCCTCTTCAATATCTTTATTTTTGTTGCATCTTATACTGATAGCTTTCAGTTTTGCTTTTTGTTTATAGTAATATATTTGATTTCCGATATTCCCGGTGAGAAATATCGGCGATTTCCTGGTTCCTTTTGTTGATATTTATTTCAGAAAATAAGATATTTACTTTTTTGTTACTCCTGAAGCAGCTGTTCTCATTTTCAAGGAAGGAAGTGTAAATAAAGTTAATTGTGGACGATCATCGAATTCGGTTGAGGAACTCCGACATTAACTTTCTCATTTCATTCACTGTCCAAATTCACACTGACGTTACGAGATTCATTATGTCCATCTTCAGGTTCTAATTCACAGATGATCTTACAAATGGAACCGGAAGATTGACCTATGATCGAAACATGGTTGTAAATTTGGATTGTGAATTACATACGAAGAAAGTGTTCAGGTTTATCTTTGCGTTGTAGCTCCTCACCGATCTTCGATAGCCGTCATCAGAATCTCATATAACTATTACTAGTTCATTGTTGTACTGTATTTTCCAGGTACACGTTCACTATTCTCAAGTGTTAATGCGAATTTGATCGTCACTTGTTTTGCAATATTTAGTAGTGCGTTCCACTGCTGATCATTGATTACAGTAGTTCACTGAGTTGGAAGCACAAAATTTGTGAATTTCACTTTATTTTTTATTTCTTTCGAAAGAATGACATTCAGGTAGAATATATAAGCTGTAATTTATAAATTGGCATATGAATTTCTCACTTAGTAAAAATGTTTTCCTTCTTAAATTGCATTTCATAGAAATTTCTGCTAGGAACATATCTGTAGATTGCAGATCTCAGAGTATGAAAAAGATGTTGCACCACCAAAATATTGTAATTGTTCTACACATTAAGAGTTTCATACCTCCCATTAGATTGCGTAGCTTGTAAGATGTATTGTGCCATTTGCAATTTGACTGGCCTTCCCTGCTCAGCCGACTTTTGCAGGAAACCAGAAGTCCAGAGAACATTCATTTCTCTCACTGTCATGTGATCACAGAAAGAGCAAATCGCTTGCTGGAAATAACAAGCACATTGAATCACCTTCTTGAGAACCAGTCTGAAGGGAACATTTAATTTCTTCTGCCTATTTCAGGCAAAAATACAGGTATCTTTCATGATTGTATGCTAAGCTAAGCATTAAGCTCAGTCTTCTCATTGATGTAGGTTCGAATCGATACCCGGAAAGAGAATTCTTCCTTCTTTTCCTTTTGGATTACAAGGCTTTCAATTAAAAGCATCCCGAAAAATGTTCGGATATAGAGAAGTCAAGAATGTTATTGTGGGTATCACAGTGCATAAATATAGCCATACAAAGTTTAACTGAAAAGAAAACTTGTAGTGATTAAATGTTCCTGTAAAGCTGGATATTTGTGGCTAATTGTAGCGAAACTTCCTATGGAGTACATTTTCCATGAAAGCAGCAGGAGAGAATTTAAGCTACAGTGGTTTTTGGCTTGTTACTTGATCACGCCTGTTATTTAACAAGTTTTTTCGACGACGTTGCAGAAGTGGTTATTATATATATATATATATATATATATATATATATATATATATATATATATATATATATATATATATATATATATATATATATATAAGTAGCTTCCCATCTAAGCATTATTTGATATATATATATATATATATATATATATATATATATATATATATATATATATATATATATATATATATATATATATATATATATATATATATATATATATAGTCAAAAGATCATGCTCTTTGTAAATAAGAGGATTTCGTAAAAATTCGGAAATAAGACTATGAAGGAACTGTGGCAAATAGTACAATGGATCAATTGTAATTACTGTGACTGTACTTTATAAAGTGGAAAATAACTTTTTATATTTATATACGCCCGGTATTGATTAGAACAGGCCAACTTGCTGTAGCAATAAGAAGCCAAATGAGTAGAAAAAAATCTTATGTTATTTTATGTTTTGTAAAATAAATAAAGTTTATATTTGAAATTTTTCTTTCAATCTTCAGCCCTCTTTTAATAAGTTTCTCAAAAAATAATTTTAATTATTAGTAATAAGTAGTCCATAAATTTTTTTATTATTTTTTGAGAATTTAGCAGATATAAAATCATAAAATACAGAATACTTGTTGGTGTTCAGTAGAATGTCTAAAACCTGTGAAAATTTACAGTATATACTTGAATCTCTTCTTCTTAGACGTAAAATAAACTTCATGTTTATTAATATACAGCCTATTGCACACTGCTAAATCTATTAGTGAAAGGCTTTATCACAGACATTTTATGGTGGTTTAAATGAAAAAATCTTTTCCTATAATACTTGTAAACGTAAGTATGTCTGCCTCTGATGAACACTGACTTCAAATTCTATCATTTTAAACACTTTGAGGTCAATATCTAATAAATCTTATTTTTGGGTATTGCCGAGAGGTATGGATCATCCCTTAGCCTTCAATTAAAAGTTATTTCCATGGCTAGTTTGACGGAGGAAAAATATTCAAACAACATCACGGTTCCCTTATTTCTGATATTTAATTTGCAAAGATACATCACGTTCTTGGAAACTTATTATATAACTTACTAAGTGCCGTTGCCATACTACCTACGAACATTTTATTAATAAAAATAAAATGGTTGTAAAAAAGTAAATACCTAAATGTAGACCTCATTACCCACAATTCCTTAACATCAAAGAGCAGAACCTCCAAGACAACAAATCAGTGACTACTGCAATACAGAAGTACAACCAATTAGGCAAACACTATTTTGTTCGAGACGTTCAGATATCAGATCCCGCTGCCAGGTTGCCGGATAGGTAGACACCTGGAGTTTCGGACGCTTTCTGACCCGCCGCCACTCTAGGAAGACCGTCAGATTTCCCCTTCCGCTTCCTGAGTGCTATGCTGATCCCGAGCGCCACAACAGCTCCGGCGACGAGCATCCCGAAGGCCATGCCAGCCATAGATCCTGAAAGAAAAAGTGTAAAAGGTAGAATTTGGGTCAATTTTGTTCCAGTAATGTTCAGTTATAGCATTAGTCCATTCATAGAGGTGAACGATGCTTTTTTTTTTTATTATTATTGTGAAGTTCTAGGGAGAAAAAGTGACAAACAATACATCTGTATTCTTATTACAAGTGGATTCATGAACGGAACGAAACTATCAATCATACCCAAGTAGGAAGTTTTATAAAGGGTTGAAAATATTTATTGAGCTTAATTCACGTTACAGAAGTCATTCAGTAAGATTTTTCCCACTTATAATCAGTGATTTTGAGATAAATAATTGTCCATCTGTAGTACGAGATGGATGAATTAAGCAAAGAAATAGGAAAAACATAAAAGAACAAAGAAAGCTTCCAGTTGGAAGCAAGCTTCTTTGACAATCAACCATTTTCCGCAAAAATTAGCGTTGCGCTAAAAATCTGATCGTGTTGGGTACATTTTCAAGTCGTTTGAAGTCGTCTTACTAAAAGATGGCGCCAAAAATTTGAAGCAAAGAAGTAGTCTTTTCTGACTGACGTATTGCGCAAGCGCAATGGGATATACTCGTCTCAGTAACACGCTTGCTTCCAAAACCAGAAGACGTTAGCTGGGAGGAGCTCCGGGGCAGTCAGCCGCCACAAATTTTCAGAACGGGAATTCATAATCGAATTTACCCCACGGAGGTTCGATAATGACTAGAGTTGTTATCTTTATACTAGTGCAGTGCAGTACGTGGTCTGGTGCGCTTGCGGTCATCTTCAAACGCCCGGGATCACCGGAAACTGAACAGGCACTTATCGTACCCTACGATGTTTTTCGTTCGTTATCTTCATAGTGGGCAACTTTAATTACAGAAATGGGCACAGGAGTTCTTCAAGAGAAAATAAAATAACATTTCACAGGTAAGCAAAGCGTGATGATGTTCATTCATCCATAATGTGCAAGTCAGCCAAAAGTGTTTGTTAGCGGTGGATAAGTTTTTTGTGGACGTTCAAATTTTCGGCATATTACTGTGGAACGTAAGTTGAAGTGGCGACTTCAATTTTATAATCGGAACATCATTAATCTTAGATATATACCAAATATATAAAGTATAAGAAAAGTCGTGCTCGGTATTAGAAATGCTTAGTAGTAAGTAGGCCCATAGGTGAGGGTGTGTCAGTTAGTCTCGTCTTTTAAACACGTTACAGTAATGTATGAGGACACTGTATTTTGTCAGGCATTAGGAATTCTTTGCAATAGATTGGCCTATAGGATACTGTATATACCATCAGTAGTTTAGTTTTAGACTTGTAAAGGCAGAGTTAGAGTTGTGTAACTAAATGCATTTTATCAAACATGGTTTCTCACTTGGTGAGATAACTTGAGGATGACGTAAACAGACCGTCAAAAACAACGAATATTATTCAGTTCAAAGTAAAAGTAATCGTCTTTTTATATGCGTAATAAAGCCCTGTTTTCATTTACTTTTTCATTAAACGATGTATCTCATAGACTGGAAATAACAAAAAATGAAGTTTGCTAGCCTAGGCTGCACTTACGACCTCAAACAACTCACTTGGTAGGATGCTATATCTTTGAACCTTAATCCAAGCACAACTTGATTTGGAATATATAAAAATAAATTCTCTGGGGTCAAAATTATCGAATCATCATGCCAAGGAAAAAATAGCCATCAAGTTGGTAATAACAATGGAAGACTCTTAGCCACACAGACGCTAGGCCTATACGTGTAGATTCGGCAATTATTTTTGTTGTTTTGTTTTAAGAATAATTTTATTCCAAATAAGTCAAAAATTAATATGGTAGCTCTTCTTTGACAATCATCTCTAACTATCTTTTTTTAAAGATAATATTGAGTTATTTTTATGCATATACAGTAGATTACTGACTGCTTAATAAGAGAATAAATATTTCTAGTTAAATTGTATTTGGCTTTCCAAAAGTTGAGATACTTACAGATTAGAATAAAAAATTATTTACTTCAACCACAACAGACCCCAGAGCAACAGCATTTTGAAATATTTTGTACAGTAATGATTAATTTATCAGTAATAGGGTAATATGAGTAATATATTCTTATACTTAAACGAGAGGGGTAAATAAGCAATGCGTTTCCTTAGTGTTTCGTCACAGTTAAGTAGTATGTGCCGAACCGAGTGTTTCAATATGACCGCCCGAGGTTACACACACGGCATTAAGACCCGCCACTTCATATTAGCTCTCAATGGGTCTAAACCCCGTGCGGTGTGATGGCACTAGAGCGGTTTGTGTCGGTCCAGGTGCAGCCATAACAGTTTAAAGGAAACTATCCCGCGTCTTTACTTGACAAAAGGGAACTTCACAATTGTATGCGTATGCATAATAGGTGTAAGTGTAGCTCCTGCATATCCTACCTGAGTTGTATCCTTTATCGTGTACAATCGTGTATTGGTGTTCGTTTGCCCGGCTCACTGGCGTCAGACTGGTGGAAACCGGCAAAATAGTGATAACAGCAGACTGAAAAATAATTTACCTTGAAAATAACTGCTGTGTCATAATTTTGCTTATCATTATTTGTTCTGATATCATATTCAAGTAAATGAATTAACATGGCATTTCATATTTCCCTAAAGACGAGTGGAAGTCACTTAGATCGAAACTAAAAATTTGAAGTAAATCATTAAGAGAAGCATAAAAAACTATAAAGTACATCAAATATATATTCAGAAATAAACCGGCAATAAAACAAGTTGACCAAAATATTAATTAAGGGAAAAGAAGAAAGGTGACCTATAGAAAGAATTACTGTGCAAAATAGGATAACGGCAAAGCACATAAGCTACAGGGAATCCGAGAGAAATTAAGAGAAAAACGAAATTGACTCTCACGTTTGAGTTCTCGCTCACTGGAATTAAGATGACCACTTGGTGAGCCTTAAGAGCATCGTTGATTTTGGATGCTGCATCTTGCATGGTGCTCTCGTCTTCCGCTCCGGAAGCATCCCCTTCGACGGTGGGCCTGTCCAAAATCGTGAAGAGGACTCTGATTACGTCTGAACGTTCGTCTAGCTGTTGGACAAAGAGATGAAGGGAACTTTGATTAAAAGATCTGAGAAGGATAATGATGATGATTTGTAAATAACATGCTAGTTATTTAAATGAATAGATGCTAAGCAATTTCATTCATTTTTAAGAGCTGTGGGAAACGTAACATAAGGAAATTCTTATGCATCTTGAAATACATTATGGTTGCATTTCTGAGTTTTTATCCATAATTTGCTAGTGAGATCACATTGAAGCGTCCCTTCGGCCCCTAGCTGCAACCCCTTTCATTCCTTTCACTGTACCTCCGTTCATATTCCCCTTCTTCCAGCTTACTTTCCACCCTCTCCTAACAATTGATTCATAGTGCAGCTGCGAGGTTTTCTTGCTTTTACACCTTTGAAACCTTGTTACTGTTAATTTCCATTTCAGCGCTGAATGACTTCATAGGTCCTAGCATTTGGCCATTGGCCCAAATTTTATATTCGATTCTAGTGAGATCACGAGACATCTGAAATCAGTAGTCTACCAGAGTTCACTGTTCTTATGACCACTATAACGCTCCGCGTACCACCAGCCTGTTGATCCGCAAAGGAGACACCTCTCCGAACCCGGCCAGGACGGTCTGCGTGACGTATCTGAGCTGGTCTCGCAGAAACTTGATCTTCTGCAGAGTGTCTGCTGGGAGGTCGAAAATGAAATGGAGCATCTGGGAAGGAAAGGAGAAAAGATATGTTGTTACTATTTAATTGAAGAATGCTAAGGTTGGCTGCTGACTGGTTTAAATTAAGCCTGTTTAACGGCTAGCGCGGGCTCTTGCCCGAAGGCCTGTAAGTGTGCCTTTGGATTCTTGAGTGACCAACAGAGACGCAATTTAATAGGAAAAATGAATTAGATGACTGTTCGTCATATACTCATGTTTCTCAAGTTACGATACAGCACATAAACTCTTATGCGTAGAATGCCTTACAATAAACGAATAATTAAATAAATGAAACTAAATTAATAAAGCTGTGTCTTACCTTATCGCTTGTGTAACAAGGAGAAACGTCAATGGTGTGCGTCATCGGAGGCTCGTCCTCATAAGCGTAAATATTATAGATCTTATGTGGCAAAGCCTCGAACTGGAAGGATGTGAAAGAGGAATCAAATCAGGATAATGGCTCCTCATTGGATTATTACTGACGTCGTCTTCATTGAGCAACTTGATTATATGGCATGTGTTCCAAAAATATGTGTTAATTTGTTTCCTTACAACTGGCATTTTTCATTGCATGATGCTGAAAGATGTTTATGTGAAATGCAGTGTAAAAATTTTATGTATGCTTGTAATTCCACGTCTTTATGGAAATACATACATATGTGCACAACCATATTTTCAAGTGAATTAAATATTGTTTATATATATATATATATATATATATATATATATATATATATACTATATATATATATATATGCATATATACATTTATATGTATATATATATATATATATGTATATATATATATATATATATATATATATATATATATATATATATATATTATGTACTGTATGTGTGTATAGTGTACATAGACTAAATTAGTCTATTAAAAGTAGCATATGATATGATCATGTAATTGAAAATTAGGAAAAGTTAAGTTGTTTAAACTTTAAAGGAAATGAGCAATCTAAATTATTCTTACCAGTGACAAGTATTTTTCAAAATAAACAGGTATCGTGTCCATTGAGTATGGTTTAGCGTTACTACTCTTGGCTTCCAAAGAATCTGGGTCTGCTGTGAAAGGCTGTTATGAAGAGACGAGACATTAAAGAAAACTATTGCGTTGATAGTATCTTTCATTGTACTTTGAAATGAATATAAGGATGAAATGGTTAATAAAATCTGTATAAAAAATGAGTGAATGCAAGTGCTGTTATGAAACCTTTTTGGCAACAGAAATATAGATCGATTATAAAAAATAAATGAACAATAGCCAAGCAGATTCGTAGAAATGCGTTCAGGTTTCAGAAATTCAGTTTTTTTTTTGTTTATTTTAATTTGTTTCTCATCAATAGACAGCAGAAGAGCGAAATGCAAATTTATGTTCTCACATCACGTTATTTTTTCGATCAGCTTTTAAATGAACAGAATGATCTTCAGATTAAAAGAAATATTGCGAACCGACTTAGGTTAATATTTTGCTACAAATAACGTGATGACGTCTTGTTAACCACAGACCTAGAAGTTGATTACGTCAGTGTCACGATGACACATGTGATGTTGATAGTGATAACAGATCAGTGATGATTTGAATGTTAAAGATGGAGACTGTATTAACAGTCATGCTGATAGCAATATCAGAACAAATAAAATGGCGTTATGACTTATAGTGGTGTTCATTATGATTATTACATTGAAAGAAGCAGTGAATTCTACAGCCTACTTTTGTAATTAGCCGAGTATTTTATGCATTAAAGAGCTTCGCGATTAAAGTATAATTTAAATCCATTCCTATCAGCTAGGAATAGTGATTATCATTATTATGATAATTAACATTAATAATAAAGCCCCGAGTTTTATGATAATTTTGTCTTTATTTTTTTTTTTTTTTCTAGAAATTAGAGTTTTTAATGCAATTGGCAGCTTAGCGATGGAAGCAGGATCTAAAATAAATTTCTAAAAGAGACAATAACAGCAGTTACAATGTTTATTATTAACATTTCTGATGCTTACCGAGGAGTAGTACCAAACGTAAGAATTATTTAGGAAAGTGAGGATTGAGTTTTTCTGAGTGCCGATCCACACGTCGGTCTCTATACCTCGTGTCCAGTGCTGGAAGAAAAAGAAGTATTTGTTAGGGACTTGGGAGACGGAACAGTTACGCCGATTTTCTTAAAGTATAATTCGGTTTACGAGATGTAGGTGACTGGCCACGCTAAATAGTTGATTCACATCATTCGTTAACATCATGCTTATCATTTTTTTGTGACAGTAACCGGTATTAAGTGAGTTATTCAAGAGCCCTTTCACACGTCAAAAGAGAGCGGAAATAAATCTAGCAATATGACTAAAAAACAGTTATATGTATAGATATTTGTAAAAGATATTCACGTCACGTACCGCAGATTTAAGGAATGTTTGTTAGATAGTTACATTCGAAGGATCAGATGGCTTCTATTTCTATTTGCCATGTATATGTCGAAGCGGAAATAGAAGAAATCTTCAAACATTTAAGCCTTTGAATGAAAAAAGTCATGGAAAGGGTATGTGCTTTATTTGAAATCCAGTCCACAAAGAAGGAAATCAGTGATAACGTTATTCGTCCTAGTTATGCTTGTTTTTCTAGTGCATAGGAGGAAAGATCTTCAAAATTACCTATTTTCCAGTCGCGATTATTTCTCTACTTATCTATATAAGCAGATGGATAGGAAACGAGGTATTCTAAACCAGTACCTAAACGTCAATGATACACAAAGAAAATGTAAAAGGCAACAAAGGCAAGCCCCTTGCTAGAGATCATTTGAAAACGAAGATATGTAAAAGGTTCTCTACCTGTCGACGCGGGAAAAGCCAGGCATTTTTTTCCCTCGGCGCGACTGTAAACAACCATTTTCGCGTCATAGGAAAGATTCGTAACTGAATATCGGCTCACTTGATATAAGCGCATGGTCTTTTCCCACCTCAGAGTAGAATAAAAAAAAAGAAAAAAAAGATTTACAAATGAACAGGTCCCCTTGTTGGACTCTATAAGGATGGTTTGGGACGCTTTACCTTTTTCCTTCCCCTCTATACGATGAAAAAAAAAAAAAACTTTGGAACATCTCCCCCCGCTGCCCAGTCAACTGTAATAGACTAAGAGGCTCGGGGGGTTGAGTGATTGAGGAGGTAAGCGCCAATTAATTTACAACAGAGCAGTAGATACCAATTAATAACAACAATGACAAATACAGAACTTGTTTGCCGAGTATTGTTAGAGGTCAGGTGCATAAAGTTAACAATGGCGTTCCCACTTCAGGAATGTATGAAGTCAGCAGGCCATGGGGGAACTGCGACAGAAGGTCCTAACAGTGGGAAAGCAAACGATTGCGATTGTGCTTGTAATAAAGTCAAGCGAGTGCCAGTCGATGTTTCAATCAATACCCACTCAGGGCCCTTTACAGTCACAAATCCCATTTGGTTCCCTCCCGTGGCGAAGCTGAGCGGAGAGGAAGAAAGGACAAGGGGATTAGCAAGTTTTCAAAATTCGTCCGCTGCCACGCTGCGCCCAAGGAAGAACAGGAGGGCGAAGAAAGCTAAGTCTACGCATGTGTGAAACCCTTGTCGATTTCATCATAGCGAAATTTAAGCATGATGATTATTATAGGTGTCGTCATAATCGACAAGTCGCTTATGAGTGACGTGGTTTGAATGCTAGTTAGGAACATTGTTATAAACCGCCAAAGGTGAGGCGTGATTTGTCAGAGGTGTCAGCGCAAGTGAAATACTAGTTATCAGGGACATGGTGGTCCTACAACGAATGCATTCAGTTTGTGTATCGCCGACGGTGTTAGGAGGAATTCATTAGAAGTGTCGGCAAAAGTAACATTAATTTGCAAGGAACAGGTCGATTCTTCAGTGGATGCATTAAAATGTTCATGACCGAGGTTTAACGAATTTTGGCATCTCATTAATATTTAACAGTTATTGATGAAGGTAGACCTTTAAAGCCCAGTATTCTGATGTCTGCTTAAGTTTATTTCTACTGGAGGGCCGTTAAGGCAGTAGTGAGGGGCTGGTTGAGTTATGGTAATTAATTTTGTTTTGGGGCATTATTCAACAGGATAATCTTGTACGTTGTCTTGCGTGAGAAACATTTGGGTCATTTGGTGTGAGGATTGTTGGTTGCTGGGCGGCGGTTTATGTGCGTAAAGTGTATTTAACTAGGGTTCTTACAATCTTACCTTTCAAAAAAAAAAAAAATTATATATATATAGCTATACGTTGTGACGGTTTCCAGATTTGGGCCGTTTCTCCTGGGAGGGACGTAATTTTGTGGTTGGTATGCATGACTAAATATTGGTGAGTTTGTTCAGTGTAAGGGCTAGTTTGGCAAATTTTGTGGGATTGTGGCGTCCTAGCTGGGAACCTTGATGAACCACAGTAAAGGTTAGTAGCAATTAAAGGGGGTGGGCATGCTTAAGCTGGAAGAACAGTCCAACATGTTTGAAGCCTCGTTGGGTATTAATTCAGGTTTGTAGGATGATTTCCCACAGTCCATTTGCCGCGTTCAGCAGGGCCTAAGTGCATAGGTGTGGCAATAAATGGCACTTGAGGTCTGGGACACAAAACATTGATAAATTCAGGGTTGCTCTCTAGGCTTGGAAGATCTTTGTGACGTCGCAACCGAATAACATATTGGTAGTAGTCTCCATTGAGTGGTGCAGGTTCTTGGCAACTCATTGGTTAGGTTAGCTACGGTTCACCAAGGGAATTTGTTAGCTCATAGGAAGTGGCCAGACGGAATCTGGGAAAATGGAGACCCTTAGAGTTGCGCAGTTGAGGGAAGGTTTGAGAGCTAGAAACCTCCCAATGGGGGGGAACAAATCTGAATTGTATCAGCGTCTGAGGGAGTCACTAGGGAAGGAGGGCAGGAGTGTTCAGGACTTTTTAAGAGAACTCGAGGTAAGGCAGGACAGTGGGATCAATCAGGACCACGAGGCAGGAGAGGACATTGGGCTCATCACCGATGAACCTCAAAAAGCATCATGCACAGAACAGGAAGAACATTTAAATATGGGGGATAGTGCATCAGTTATTAGTAGGCAATCTGTTGCTTCAGGGGGCTCTAGACGGTTGAGCGTGAGTTCCAGTGGGAGTAGGCGTGCACTGGCAGCTGTTACTAGAGCCAGGTTAGAGGCAAAATTACAGAAGTTGGATGAGTTGCAGGCCATAGAGCGAGAGGAAGAAAGATTAAAATGAGAGGAAGAAAGATTAAAACAGAAGGAGGAGAAGCTTAGGTTGGAAGCAGAGTTAGCTGAGGTAGTGGCAGAGGAGAAGGTTCGACAACAATTTGATGAAAACGCCAAAGAAGTAACTCCCGTTACTAGGGTAAGGGGGCACATGGACCCTGACACAGGCAGGAGTGAACAACCCATGAGTTTGGGTACGGAGGCGCACGAAGTCAACTTAGGTGGGAATGGTAGTTCAGCTGGGAATCACCAAAGGGACTTGAGTAATTAGGAAATCATGCAGGCATTAATCTCCTGCAGCCTCAGAAGCTTGATGCCCAAGCAGGATATAGCTAAGTTTGATGGAGATTATACCAAGTATTTTAGGTTCATCCGCTCATTTGATGATGTGTTTAGCAGCCAGTTGACAAATGATAAGGAAAGGCTGAGGTATCTGGATTTATACACAACAGGTAGGCCAAATGAGATAGTGGCAGCTTGTCTCCACTTAGATGCTTCAGAGGGTTATAGGCAGGCAAGAAAATTGCTGGAGGAGCGATATGGCGAACTCGAGCAAATAGCCACTGCGTACGTGGATAAGGTAGTCAAATGGAAGGACATGGGGGAAAACAATGCGGAAGACTTTGATGAGTATGCAGTGATGTTAAAAACTTGCAGAAATGCAATTTCGTGTGTCCCTTATGGAGTAGCTGAATTGCAGAACCCAAAAACAATGAGGTTGATCCTGAGCAAATTCCCCTCTAGCGTGCAGGATCGATGGTGTAGGGTTGCCGATAAAATAATTAGCTAGAAGAAGCGGACTGTAATGTTTGACGATTTAGTTAGTTTCATTGAAAGGGAGGCTAGGGTCTTAAAAAATCCTTTGTTTGGGTGCCACCTGTACGAGAGTGGTAAAAAGGGGGCCACCCCTAGGTTAGGAGAATGTTCAGCACCAAGCAAATCTGAGAGTTTAACAAAGGTGAGGAAGGTTTCATGCAACAAAATTGGGAATGCCCCGCTTTCATGTTGGCACTGTAAAGGACCACATCTTGTAGATGAATGCGACCAAATAGCTAAGATGGGACACGAGGATAAACTGGTTACCATTAAGGAACTGAGGCTTTGCTTTGGTTGCTTGAGAAGTGGTCATATGTCCCGGTATTGCAGAAACAAGAAAAGGTGCAACATATGCAACGAATACCATCCAACTCTGTTGCACAGACACCAGGAAGTAGAAGTGGTGGAGTCTGAGAGCTCAAACAGGGCCTTGGTGGTTCAGGGGGAAGGTACACATGACAAAATTGCTATGTTCAGGGCAGTTAGGGGGTAGCACTGGCACAGGGATGTCAGTTGTGCCAATAAGGGTTAGGTCCAGGGAGGGAAGGGAGGTTGTGACGAGGGCATTCTTGGACAATGGGAGTTCTACATGCTTTTGTTCAGAGGCCTTAATGAAGACCTTAGGCTGCACTGAGACGCAAGACATTAGGGTGAATGTTGAAACCATCAATGGCACAGGGGAAATTGCATGTAGCCTAGTCTCAGGATTGTCAGTATTGGACTAAGATGGTAAGAATTGCATTACACTCCCCCCAGTGTTAAGCACCTCACGCATACCTATAGATGAGTGTGATGTGGTCAGAGCTGGAGATCTGGAACGATGGCCACATTTGCAAGGAATAGACATCCCAGATGTGGACGCTGAAGTAGGGTTATTAATTGGGAACAATGTTCCTCATTTACTCGAGCCGAGGGAAGTCATCAACTCGACCTGCCTCCATGAGCCACATGCCATACGAACATTATTGGGCTGGGTAGTCTGTGGGGCAAAGGACAAGAGGTGTCAAGAGCACGTCAATAGGATCCAGGTGACAAGCAGGCGTTTAGAGTTAGACCGCATGCTGGTGGAAGATTATAATCGCGACTTCCAGGACATGGCATCTCCCAAAAGGGAAATGTCCGCAGAGGATAAGAAATGGCTAGATCTAATTCAAAGGGGGGTTAGAACTGTAGGTGGGGGTTATGAGGTGCCATTGCCTCTGCGTGACAATCTTGGATCCTTGCCAGAAACAAGGGACATTGCATTGCGCCAAATGCACAGCCTTCGTAAAAGGTTAATGAAGGACGATGCCTATGCTAAGCAATATAGTACCTTCATGACCAAGATGCTACAGAAAGGATATGCTGAGCGAGTGACCTAAGCCAGCCAGGAGAATGTATGGTACATCCCTCATTTTGGTGTAAAACATCCAGACAAGCCAGACAAGGTCCGTGTTGTATTTGACTGCGCGAGCAAGGTGGAGGTCACGTCGTTGAATGACCTAATACTGCAGGGACCTGATATGATGAACTCTTTGCTAGGGGTGTTGGTTAAGTTTAGGGGAGGTCTGTTTGCCTATACAGGGGATATAAATACAATGTTTTACCAGGTACGGGTACCAGAACATCAGCGGGACTATCTTAGGTTCTTTTGGTGGGAAAATAGTTTCAATGAGGAGCCAACTGAATTTAGAATGGCTGTACATCTGTTTGGGGCCTGTTCATCGCCAAGCATTGCAAACTTCGTGCTGAAACAGACAGCCAGTGACTTTGGGGATGGGTTCTCGGAGGGAGCAAGGGACACTGTGGCTAACAATTTCTATGTAGATGACTGTTTGAGAGCTGAGGATCGCCAAGATGCCTTGTTAAGTAATTTGTTTGAGGTTAAGGAGCTTTGCAAAAGAGGGGGTTTTACATTGACAAAGTTCAGTAGCTCGTGTGTGGAGGTTTTGTCATCCATCCCAAAGGAGTGACACAGTAAGGGTATTTCAGGGTTTACAGATGGATCAGGGCCACATAAGACAAAGGCATTGGGAGTACAGTGGGACTTGGCCACTGATGAATTGGGTGTCCAGACAGAGATAGTTTCAGTTCCAAGGACTAAACGTGGCTTGTTGTCCACCATAGCATCGATTTATGACCCCCTCGGCATATTGGCACCAGTTTTAATTGAGGGGCGGATAATTGTGCAGGACTTGTGTAGATTGAAGGTAGGCTGGGACATGGAATTGGACTCCGATACCACTGACCGCATCAGGGTGTGGGTGAACAAGTTGAGTCAGACTAGATGGATGAGTGTGCCAAGATGCCTAAAGGTTATTGAGTGGGAGTCAGCTACCTTAGTACAGCTACATTTGTTCTCGGATGCAAGCATCATGGCTTTAGGAGTAGTGGCATACTTGCGAGTTGCAGATCAGTGGGGAAATGTATCTTGTAGATTCATTATGGGAAAAGCAAGGGTAGCGCCATTGAAGAATGTTTCAGTACCCCGCCTAGAGCTTAGTGCAGCTGTACTAACCGTAAAGCTTGGAACCACAGTTCTGGCCATGATAGATTTCAAGGTGGATGAGGTCTATTATTGGACAGATTCAACAACTGTCCTGCGGTATATTAAGAATGATCAAGCAAGATACCAGACATTTGTGGCGAATCGTGTTTCTATGATAAGGGATGGCAGTGATCAGAATCAGTGGAGATATGTTAACTCTGAATGGAACCCAGCCGACGATGCATCACGTTCCAAGCAGTCCAAAAGGTGGAGAACAGGGCCAGATTTCTTGTTGAAGGAGGAGTGTTTTTGGCCAACAGAGCCAGCTCACATGTCCAACAGTGTGGAAGGATTAGAAGTTAGGCGTGAGATAGGTCCCAAAAAGGCTCAAGTCTGCAAAACAATTAGCTCTGGGGTTGGGTCGGACCATAGGCAGATGGGTTTGCATAAAATCATCCACCGCTACTCACAGTGGATCAGTCTCCTCAGAGCCGTGGGTTGGTTTATACTATTTGGTGGATATTTAATGTACAAACACAGGCAGCAGCTTAGCGAGCTAAATATGCAATTGTCCACGCAAGTTATGAGCTTGGCAGAGAATGTGGTTGTCCAGGTGGCACAGCGTATTGATTATGAGGAAGAGATAACAAGTCTTCATAAGGGTAACACCATTAGGGTTTCCAGCTCCTTAAGAAGATTGAAACCAATCCTGAGAAATGGGCTGTTGTGCGTCGGAGGGAGATTATCACTGGCAAATATCGCCCCGAGCGAAAGGCATCCAATTATATTGCCATATAAGGGTCACTTGACTGACATGGTCATCCAGTATTATCATGAGCATTCCAACCATGTGGGCATAATGTATGTTCTGGGTCTAATGAGGGAGAAATTTTGGGTGGTTAAGGGCAATGCAGTGGTGAGGCGTGTGCTAGGGAAATGCATCAAGAGTCGCAAGGCACATGGAAAGGTTATTGAGCAGCAAATGGCCGATCTACCACCCGATCGCGTGGAGGCAGGGAAGCCTCCCTTCTATCGCAGCGGGGTAGACCTTTTTGGACCATTCTTCATAAAAAGGGGCAGAGCGCAGATAAAGCATTGGGGAGTTATATTCACCTGCTTGAACATGAAGGCCATACACTTGGAAGTAGCTTCAAATCTCACATCAGACTCATTCATTAACGCCTTCAGGAGGTTTTTGGCCCGTCGTGGACAGGTTAAGACGATTAGATGCGACTGCGGCACTAATTTTGTGGGATCACGGAAGGTTCTCGACTCCAGTTATGAGTTCTTGGGAGACAACAAGGTATGAAACGAGTTGCTCCAGGCTGGGGTGGAATTTATTTTCAATCCTCCAGGTGCCTCGCATTTTGGAGGAGCATGGGAATGATTGATAGGTACTGTGAGGAGAGTCCTAGATGTAGTCATGGGAACACAGCAGTTGGATTATGAAGGACTATGTACTCTCTTTTGTGAGGTGGAAGCAACAGTTAATAGAAGGCCACTTACCATTGTCACCTCAGACAGTAGAGACCCAGCTCCACTCACACCAAACAAGCTTTTAAACATGGGAGATTCACCTGCAGGGTGTGACATCGCAACAGGTAGCTATTCTAGGCAGAGATGGAAGCAGGTGCAGTATATGGCCGAGCAGTTCTGGGCACATTGGAAACGCAAATACCTGTTGGGATTACAACAACGACAGAAATGGTTCAAAGAGCGCTGGAACGTCAGGATAGGAGATGTAGTCCTTATGGTCAACGAAAACATAGCCCGCTGCCATTGGCCATTGGCTCGGGTAGTGCAGACAAAAGTAGGGAAAGATGGATTGGTTAGAATGGTGACTGTAAAAAGGGGGGGCAAAGATTATGACAGACCACTGTCGAAGCTTGTTTTAATTCTAGAGGAAGAGCGTGACCTAGTGGCCGATACCAAGCAATAGGTGTTGAAACCCCTTGCCGCCGAGAGGTTTCAAAGGGGCGGGTGTCGACGCGGGAAAAGCCAGGCATTTTTTTTTTTTCCCTCGGCACGACTGTAAACAACCATACCCAGCGCAGTCATAAACAGCCATTTTCGCGGCATAGGAAAGATTCGTAACTGAATTTCGGCTCACTTGATATAAGTGCATGGTCTTTTCCCACCTCAGAGTAAAATAAAAAAAAGAAAAAAAAGATTTACAAATGAACAGGTCCCCTTGTTGGACTCTATAACGATGATTTGGGACGCTTTACCTTTTTCCTTCCCCTCTATATGATAAAAAAAAAAAACCATTGGAATATCTCCCCCCGCTGCCCAGTCAACTGTGTGGGACCAAGGAAAGGCCTTTTTGAAAGCAGCCGCGGAGAGCAGCAGTCCACTTGTATGACTCGGAGAGAAAATTGAGTGATTGAGGAGGTAAGCGCCATTGTGCACTGAGATTTATAGACTAAGAGGCGGGGTTGCTGCTGATGAATACCAATTAATAACAACAGAGCAGTAGATACAATGAAAATACAGAACTTGTTTGCCGAGTATTGTTAGAGGTCAGGTGCATAAAGTTAACAATGGCGTTCCCACTTCAGGAATGTATGAAGTCAGCAGGCCATGGGGGAACTGCGACAGAAGGTCCTAACAGTGGGAAAGCAAATGATTGCGATTGTGCTTGTAATAAAGTCAAGCGAGTGCCAGTCGATGTTTCAATCAATACCCACTCAGGGCCCTTTACACTACCTTCCCGGTATACTTCATCGGCTCGTCCATGTGATCGAACATCCACGGAGGCAGCATCTCAACCGTCCCGTCTTTATTGACGATAACGTCACCAAAAGTAGTCAGATTCTCTATGGGGTGGACGATGCATGTGTGCAGGTGGATCTTGATTGAGTAGTGGAGACCTGTTAAGGAAACAACGTTCATTTCGGGTGCCCGTTTGGTTGACCGCCAGTCCGGTCACCTATTTGGTGGCGGTACGTTTTTGACACTTGTGTAAATCAAGCATAATTGAAGAGCAAGGTGTCACCGGAATGAGAATATCATATAGTGTATTCAAGATACAATGAAGAACAGTAATTTATAACTAATTTTAGCACTGCGAAGTGAGTAATTATTATTTCCATATTAAAAAAAAATATAAACCAGTATAAAATTCAGTGGAATTCACAGTGAAATTATATTAAACAATTGGGGGACTTTAAACACCTTGGTTGAAGTCCTGGACTCTCTTCGTCTTATGCAGGTACCGACTTTCTTCCGTGAATAGGAACCAAGGAACGAATTCTGAAGTGGCGATTTTTTGGTCCCAGTCGTAGTATTCCTGACAGATAGATGATGCAAAATTAATAGTTTATTAGTTGAGCAGTTCTTCATTAGAGGCCATTGGTGATTTCCTGGACTGAAATGAATTGTTTGGATGAGAGGCAAAAGAGTGAAAGATTAAGGTGAGCTGTGGAATTTACTTATTCATTAGTTTACTTTTACAATTAAAATTCTTGTCTTGATAAGTATGCAGGGGAATTTATTATTTGCTGATACGATAAATAAAACAAAGAGGATATCCATCCATCCATTTCAATGCGTCATCATGTAAAAAGTACGATGTGATAACGTTATCAAACTTTTCATGAGTTTGTCTGTTACCTTTTTCCATGTAAAAAAAATTGACAGTTGACAACCTTCTAACAGATATTGTTATCAACAATTTTTATATTATGTCCTTATCCGTAACAATAGCATTAACCAATATTCGTATTAACATACTTATAATAACTATTGTTTCTGTTAATGAAGATGAGGAAATCTATGGAAATTTGTTATGCTCTGATCGTATGACATTGTTTTCGTATAATAAATTTCCTCTGCATAAAGAAACTCTTCTGTGCAGTATAAGAAAGTCTCGTAATAATACACATGCTTTTAATTTCAACTAGAGCATTATTAAAGGGCAGCCTTATCAAGCAGATTACCGTAAACGTTGTTAGGTACCCTTACACAATCAGGCAAGAGAAAGGGAGAGCGCATCAAAATTTAACTCCTGTCTCTCACCTCCTGATTAATGGCAGCGGTGAACTCTATGGTGGTCGTTTGATTTTCTCCATCGGGCACAACCACATCAAACCCGGTCACAGTCTCCGATTTGTAGGCGAAGTAGTTCTTGGTTGGCGGGGGAGAAGTCCCGTCTTTCATGCCGTAGCAGTAGACGTCGTTGGGAGGCTGGTGGTAAATAGAAGATTTTTTTTTTTAAGTTCTTTGGAATAACGGGGACAGATATTCTCTAAGTCCGCAGACGTCATTGGAATGCTGGCGCCAAGGGGAAAGTTTTATTTACCTCTTTGAAATGCCAAGTGGCGTTCCTCTCTTAGAGTCACAGCACTTAAAATTTCACCCTTATTTCTTGTTGCTTGATCACTTAATGTGTGATTGAATTATTGAGTTACCTATGAATATATGACTTTGGTAAATATCTGATTGAGTTGTTTACAAAATTTGGGTGAGGTTTTTGCCAGGTGTTGAAATCTAATGCCTCATCTGAATTTAGTCAGTTGTGAAAAGTGAAT